>NC_136502.1:52415217-52527717 GCF_053919585.1 Euprymna scolopes
GTACAAAAAATAGTTTAATTAGCCCTCAATAGCGAGAGATTCTGGCTTTGCACCAACAAGAACAAAGTCATTATAGAATGCATCCTACGTAAGCCTAAAAAGGCTGTCTGAAAACGACGTTGGGGAGTTGGAGGGAGATAGGGAGTGCTGTTTCCCACCCCAGCCGTGCATCTGTTCATTCACATCGAAAACGTTTGTATAATTTTTATCATTTTTTAATTTAATCATTTTTCTATGTTCCTGCTTTTGAATTAATTTTTTTTTCAAGATTATATAACACTAATATTATGTTACACTGAAATGTACACGTTCATTCAAAGCAAGGAAAATATTAGAATCGTACATATAAAGATTATGCGAAATATGTAATCTAAGAAAGAAAAGTAGAAATATTTTTTACAATTATAATTTTTTGTGTGAAAATATTAAATAAACAATGCTTAATTCAATGCTAATATTAGTAGTTTGAGAAATTCATTTTTCATCGAGTTATATTGAATTCATTAATACTACTTTGGGGGCTTTGTTCGTAATATATCTGAAAAAAAATTTTTTTTTTTTTCTATTGTTACAATTTACGATGCTGTATTATCATAAAAAAAGCAAAAATAAAAACCATAACTTTAGTAAAGGTGTTTTTGTTTAAACAAAATAATACATTTTAACTAAGATTCAAATAAAAATAATGGGTTTATTATATTCGCTGACATTATTTCATAGATACTGAAAATTTCATAAAAAATTAGTTAATTTTCTGATTTTTGATGACTATTTAATAAAGAGAGGGATCAAAATGTTTATATATTTTGAGCATCGACTATTCATGTTGCGCGTACCTATTTATTTAAAAGATTTGCTTTACAATCCACAACAATTCGAAAAAGTTGTCAAAAATCAAGTATACAACAAATATATAGTGACCAGCTTAATCAAGTTGCTCATCATGTAATCAGAAGAATCTATACGACTGGAATTTATTAATTTCAGGAACAATTGATTTTGTCACTAGTCATCCATGCAAATCTGTCTCCGCATAAGAGGCACGGCTGTAGTACATACATCACTTTTACATCACACAAATCCATGGCTCTATATTTTTATCCATTCGCGTATGTAGACAGTGAATGTGTTGGAACATTCAAGAAAGCCCATATATAAGCATCAGCATGCCAAAATTAAAACAGCATTTCCATAAGTTACCATCACCGCTGCCTGTAGTTATCACATATGCTGGACTCTAGCTAACGGACATTAAAGCCACATTGCAAAGAAATCCAAAATCTCAGCAAAGATTCCGTGATCTACAGACAGCTTTTCATGGGCTGAATAGCTGCTGCTCGAAATTATCATCATGTGGACTCCTTTTACCTACATAAAACTCTACATGAGTAAAAGTGTCATAATAAACCATAAACGGATAAAATACTCGATCCTTTATTAATGAAGCTTTCGCAAACAACAATGCATGAATATTTTATTCCTATAAACTTTTTCCCTCCTAGTAATTTGCATTCACAGGGTTTTCTTCATAAAATTACGCTTACATTAATAACTTTGTCAGTCTCGGAGGATTTATTCAGTCACTAAAAACTTCCAGCAATACCTTTACAAGTATGCAATGTTCTTTCTCCACGTGAATGACGTTCCCGAACCTTTGTTCTTATTAAAATACGCATCTCACTGCATTATTAATGGATTGCAATCTTTTTAATTTCATGCGCATGGGGAGATATCATACACTCAAGAAAGACTGTGACTTGCACATATCTCACATATAAAAAGAACCCCTTTCTGATTAAATAAAAAATATTTTAAATGTTTGTGATTGTTCCAGAATTGTTACTATTTGCTGATGGTTTTTTTTTATCAATTGTTTTTTTTTCTTGTTAGAGAAAGGTAAAGAATAAGAGACAACAAAATTGAGTTTCATTCGATATTCAAATGCAATTTTATTTGTCATCTTCGTTAGTATCGTGTACCAGAGAGAAACAGGTTATTAGCTGGAAGTGTTCTTGTGTGTAAAAGATAGATTTAATAATATGCCGGCTTGTGGAAGGAGAGAATAATTCTTTATACACGTGTTTGTAGTCAGTAGTAGTCGGAATAAAGAATTAGTTTATCTATGTCGCAGAACTGTCTAGTGTATGTATCGACGTGAGTAGTCCTGTAGCTTGTAAAGAAAGTTTGTGTCACGTGTGTCGCATGTTATGGACAAAGGATTAAAGAGTCCTGCGATGTAGCTTAGATATCCAACAAGCCTATAAAAAGAAAGAGAAAAGTGTTCAATTTATACGTATTGTAAGAGCGTGTGGCTGATACTAGAGACGGGGCAAAGGGTTAGTGTCTCGTGGTAGGTAAGTGTATGCGTGTCATTTTCGTTAGTAGCATTGGTAGAAGAGTGAAACGGGTCAGTGGAAGTGTTCTTGTGTAAAGATAGATTTAATATTATGCCGGCTTGTTGAAGGAGAGAATAGTTCAGTTTACACGTGTTTGTAGCCAGTAGTCGTTGGGATGAAGGAGGCCAGTTAAAGGGAAAAGTGTAGCAGACACAAATGGACCCCTTTTCTTCTCGCGCATTCGCTTCCTCTGAGTGAGTGATGAGGCGCTAGACTGTCCAATCTGAGGACTTGCGCACGAATACAAATTGACCCCTAGGGACCAGACAGCTTCCGGTCCCAGAAGAAAACTCTCTCTTACGCTACCAGCCTTCGTCGGGGCTAGACGCCTGTTCTCTTCGCTGCTCCTACTAAAGGTATTGACGACAGCCGCGGGTTGTAACTACCTCGTAAGGCAGTGGAGACCCGACTCTACTTTCTTCCTTCAGTACGCTTTGCAAATAAACCTTTCCCTTGTTAAGTTGAAGAAGTTGTTTGTCATTGTTCATAGAATTGTGTTATTTTATTTTATTAGGGAAATTCCCTAAAATGGTGACTCCGTCGTGATAACACATTTCCGAACAGACACTTCTTTCGCTTTTTAACAGGGTAAGGCGCGCATTTTAAAAACCAGCACATGGTTTCCAACCATACACACACACACTTACGTACACACATGTACTCACACACGCGAACACGATCACGCACATGGACGACGTCACTTCCGCTTTCTAAAGAAATACACATGCGCAAAATACACTCTGGAAACGAGTATAAAAACAAGGTGATAAGCTGTTTCTTTCTCTTTGGAACCAACTCTCAACTAGAGAGGTTGGGCGAACAAGCCGCCGCCGTTTCGGCGCGCGCGCGCACGTGCACCTCACGCCCACTTCCTACTATGTATGGGGCACGAGCTAAAGACTGTATGTATACATTCTCACTCTTTCTCTCTCTATCTACTACTGGCCACTAAGAACACCTTCGCGTCGCTGACTACTAACTGATGACAACTCTGATATCCTCTCCTTTGTCTACACGCTGGAGTCGCTGGACTACCATTCTCAATTTTCCTACAACATTTATTTCTCTTCCCACGCGCGGACATGTTATAACTAAAATGTTCATTTCTTTTAACAGCAAATAAACGACATTTATCTTATCCATTAATTGTGTCTTTGTTTCCTTCAATTCCCATTCGTTTCATTATTATTTTGTAACGGGATTGGGGTATTTATATATCCTAGTCCCCTACAAATTTGGTGACCCCGTTATTTAAATGAAATGGATGAGGTTGAATGAAGCACTCATACACACACAGACTCTTTCTCTACAAAGATAAACTTTCCCTCTTCACCACTTAACGAGAGACGCACGCCAAGGTATAAACTTTTCCTCTTCACCACTTAACGAGAGACGCACGCCAAGCTATAAACTTTCTTTCTCACCAGCTTACAGCGAAAGACGCACGCAAAACTAACCACGTGTGGTACCCTTTCTTTTACTTGTTTCTTTCACCAAAGACATTCCTGTTCGTTTAATTCAATTTAACATGTTCGTTTCTTCCTCGAGACAATTCATTTTCCCTCGGAACGCGAGAGGAGCACGCATTTCCTCCTATGCCACAAGTCCACAACAAACTGGCGCCCGACTGACTTGGAACGAACAAGCATGGCGACCCTACCGTTTTGAGATTAATTGTTTTGAGCGAGACGCGCGTTTTATTTGATAAAGAAAAAAACGAACTTCTCAACAAAGAAAACCAAGCGAACCAAACCACTACCCACAGGAATAGCTACTACCAACTACAATGACGAACCCTCGTCAGACTCTGCAAAAAAAAAAAAAAAAAAAAAAAAAAAAAAGAAAAAAAAACGAACACGGAGTTGTCGACTTTCATATCGAATTTAAAAACAAATTCGAGCTTGACAAACATTTTCACAGTTTCCTGACATTACCCTGCAACAAACGCGAGGAGCAAAATCACATAGGCCTATGCAATTCCCTCCCGCACAAGCAGACGCAACAACAAAGAAACAGGACATCCCTATCAACACATAGGAAGAAGTTGAATCAACAATACGAGTTGAGATGCACGACGCACGCGGATAAACTCAAAACTTGGAAGTTTCGTTGACAGCCGGCAACCACGAACGACTACACAACAAACGCCCGTACAGACAATGTACACACATTACCGCAGACGCACTTGCGAAGACAACAGTAACCAGACCCCGTTCAACAAGAACAAACACGCGACTAGCGCCCGTCCAAACGATGCACACATTACCGCAGAACCATGCGAAGCTACCGTCAACTGGACACACACACGACACCGTCAACACACAAAAAAAAAAAAAAAAATTCCTTCCAAACGGAACAATTCACTTCTCTGTCCAAGCAACTCTTTGCACATGTCAGCACACAACAGAAACCAAACCAACAAATGTCAGCCAAAAAAAAAGAGTAAACGCATTTTCCACGCGTAAGTAAATACTTTTTTTTTACGAACAAACTCCGTTTTTGACATTCCGTTCCTTTGTGACGTTTTTTTCAAACAACCACACCAACAGCAAAAAAAAAAAAAAAAAAAAAAAACAGAACAAAAAAATCAACTGCCGAAAACATTACTCACAAAAAAAAAATATATATATGTATATATACATAAATATATACACTGTATGTATTTTTTTTTTCCTAGGAAGGGGAGTATTTGTACGAGCCTTTTTCAAGTCTCACACAAAACACACATTCATATTTCAAGCTGTCATATACATACGCGCACACAAACATACGCGCCCACGTCCACACATGTACACTTATTCACGTTCGCGTACATACACTCAAATTCACGTATATATACACACACACAGCATAATCATACACCTGAGGTAAATGTTCCACGTGAGAACAATTATGTGACCACTACACGTAGTGGTCGACGGGTACATTGGCCGAAGAGACTTTGCAAAACAGTGTATTTCTGTTGAAAAAGAACATTTTTTCTTCTCTCCTTTTTAGAGCAGAACGTTTTGTGCAAATATTCCAACTTTTCACAGAAAAGTAAGAACATTTTTTTTTCTGCAAGAAAATAACCTAAAGAGACGGACATTTCTTATTGTATTTTTCTTTCTGCTATTTGTTATGCTACCTTTCTCTCTGTCGGCTTTCAGCCTAAGCAGGGGGTTATGTAGCAGACACAAATGGACCCCTTTTCTTCTCGCGCATTCGCTTCCTCTGAGTGAGTGATGAGGCGCTAGACTGTCCAATCTGAGGACTTGCGCACGAATACAAATTGACCCCTAGGGACCAGACAGCTTCCGGTCCCAGAAGAAAACTCTCTCTTACGCTACCAGCCTTCGTCGGGGCTAGACGCCTGTTCTCTTCGCTGCTCCTACTAAAGGTATTGACGACAGCCGCGGGTTGTAACTACCTCGTAAGGCAGTGGAGACCCGACTCTACTTTCTTCCTTCAGTACGCTTTGCAAATAAACCTTTCCCTTGTTAAGTTGAAGAAGTTGTTTGTCATTGTTCATAGAATTGTGTTATTTTATTTTATTAGGGAAATTCCCTAAAAAAGAAGGTGCAAAATTTTCAGTGTATTTACATGTTGTAGTTGGTACTAGGAGTGTGAGTCGGTGTATCAACAAGATTACTTCTGTAGCATGATAAAGAATGTTCATATGGGTACCGCACGTGGAAATAAGTGGGAGTTTAAAGGTCGCCATGTTGACTTGTTGTACTCACGTTAGCCTAGGGCTAAAGACCCAGGCAAATGTCTGCTGTCAGCGAAAGCCAGGGAGAAAGAGAAACAAGAGTTGGTGATTTCGTCTTTTATGTACTCGGTCACATGATTGAGAGCTGTCTTGTTGCGAATTGCATTTCAGTGAAAAGAGAAAAGGAACTGGAATGAAGTTTTGAAGGAGGACACGAACATGTGCATGAGGGGTATAAAGAGAAGTTTTTTTTTTAAACAAGAAGAGGAAGCAGGGAGTAAAAAAAGGAATTACGTGATTACAATGTAAAAGGGAGGTAATCATAAAAGGATCTGTGACAAGAGTTATCGTACTTACTTTCAACACCCCACCAGCATATTATTTATTTATTTATTTATTTATTTATTTTTTATATAAAACAAAGATATGTGAGAGCAGATTAGTGTCAGTTTAGGGTTCGAATACAAACTTTTTAAACTTGTCCAGCTTCGTCCGGGTTGGAGGTTTTGTCATGATGTCGGCGATCATGTGCTGTAGGACAGTAAATTAATTGTATTCTGTTATTATTCAGAGCTTCTCTGATAAAATGGTACTTAATGTCGATGTGTTTACATCTCTGCAGATGAATGGGGTCCTTAGAAAGCGTCATAGCGCTTTTTTCACTGTCTCCGAATATTTTGATGCGGACGTGTTCTCGGTGTGGATCTACTCCCTTAGTTTGGTTGTACCCTTTTGCAACGAACCTGGCCTTGTATTTAGGGGACCCGTCGGCATTTTCTTTGATTTTATACACCCATCTACCGCTTACTGTCATTCTGCCTTTGGGTAAGGATGTTAGATGGTATACATTATTTTCATTTAGGGAGTCAATTTATTTGCGCATCACTTGGATCCAGTGGTATGTCGCTGGGGAAGTCACAGCTTCTCTGTAAGTGCAGGGTATGCCGTGTGAGACTTTGTAGCAGTAGTCAGTGTCGATTAATGCTTGGCCGTTCCCATCCTGGACTACTGTCACATAGTCTTGTAGGTAGCTGGGCATTTTGTGCTCGCGCATCGGGTATCTTTGCGTACAGTTAGTTTCTACTGTAGACTTGGGTTGTTTGTCGGTATTGGACCATTCAGGGTTTTCCCTTCACTTTAAATTTTTTATTAAGTTTCATGGGGGAGAATTTGCGTCATTATCGCTTGATGAATGGGTTTGTGTTTGAGTGTGTTGGTCACTGGTGTTGTTGGTGAATTTTACCAGTCTGTGTTTACACACTTTCCCGTTTTCTGGGTAGTAGATAAGATATGCCGGGCTGTTTCCATCGTATCCGATGTAGATTCCCCTCTGACACCTTGGGTCTAGCTTTCTTTTTATGTTGGAGTAGGCATAGCAAGGCGAACCGAAAATGTGCATCCTTGATAAGTCCTGTTGTAGCGAGCTGCTACTACTATGAGACTAGGTTGTATTCTCACCTTAGTTCTCTCTTTCTCCCTACTCTTTTCTCTTTTCCTTCCATTCTTCTTATACGTCATTAGAGGTTCCAGCCAATGAAAAGCGAGAACGGTTTACGTGGAACATTTAAGTGAAGGAAACGTCCTTACTTCCACAGCGACTAGAGACAGAACACACGCCTCACTCCTCAGCTCCCGTTAGGTAGCCAAGAGGAGCATTGAACATTAATACAGACTTTACAAAATGCACTGTCTTTCTTTGTAACCCGAGTTTCGGGAAAACACACATATATATTGGATATATAAAACCTCATGAATTCATAACAAAGTCGCGTTACACGTCCTCATTGTTATAAGAAGACAATGTCTTCTTTTACCAGTATTTCTTTCTATTTCAGCGCTCCAGTTCTCCCTGTTATCGGAGGCGCCCCGAAGTGGGAGCCTACCGAAATGGTAACCTTTGTTAAGGTATGGTAATAATACCATACTGTTTTCTCCCAGTCATTTTGTAGTAGGGCGTCTGTTTTAGATGTTTGTTGAAGCATCTGTTCCATATAACTGCCGATTTCATAACTGCATAGCTCCACAGTGTTTTTGGTAAGCCGTTTTCTATGATAAGGCATCTTGCCATTTCGAATAGAGTTCGTCAGTTTCTTTCGACTGTTCCGTTTTGATGAGGCGAGTATGGCGCTGAGGTTTTGTGTTTTATGTTGTTATGGTGGAGTAGTTTTCCGAAGTCGTTTGACTTGAACTCCGAACCATTATCCGACCTCAGTATTTTGCCGTATAGGAAAATATCTGCGACGAATTTTTTGGCAGTAAGTGTGACGTCACTTTTGTTTTTAATAAAATATACAAATACGGCGCCAGAAAAGTCGTCAGTGAAGGAGATGGTGTATTTGTTTCTGTTTAAATATGCTAGTTCTATGGGGCCGACTAGGTCTGAATGTACTAAATGCAGAATATTTGTCGCTCTTTTGGCGGGAGATTTATTTCTTTTCTGGAGAAATTTTCCTTGGATGCAGACGTTGCAGTTTTTGTTGTTTGCAGTCTTATTTTTTATTTTCATCCTTCGACCACATCAGGTAGTTTTGTTATGTCGTCGTAATTGCAATAGCCGAGTATTTTATGTCACGTGTGGATATTGTGTCATTAATGGCAACTGCCTTCTGCATTTGCTTCCTCCATAGTTTTTAGGAAGTATAGTCTGTTGCGCACGTGTATTTTGAATTTCGTTCCATTTTATGTTTTAGTATATTTCCATCTTCTTCGAAAATAATTATCACTCCATCTTGGGTCGCAGTTTTCAGAGAAAATATATCCTGTGGATATGAAGGTATAAGTAGTGCCCCATTTAGGGTAGTCATAATGGAATTTCCGTTAATTTCTAAAAGGCAGACTTCAGCGTCTCCTCTTTTTAAGGTTAAGCCATTGGTTTTAGTCACGTCTGCCAACTCAATATAGTAGTACTCAGAATGGAATGTTGAGTCGAAATTCTCAAATTTCTTTGCGTCTGTTATAATATGTGAAGTGGCCCCTGCGTCAACTAGTAGGTTCGTATGTGGTATTAAGTTCCGGGTATAGTATTAGTAGTCCTCCATTTTGAATGCGAAGGAGTTTTCTTCGGTGTCGGCTGCCTTTTTCATTGTATCTTTTCACTTATAACGGCAGAACTCCCTTTTATGGGTGTTACTTTTACAGTAACAACACCACTGTTTTTGCTGTTTGTGTTTGTTGTTGGGACATTCTTTCGATAAATGTCCTTTTCCGCTGCATGTGAAGCACGCTATTTCACGTTCGTCATGGTGGTGATGACTCTCCATCGTATTCTCTGAAAAAGATGATGTCAATTTCATCACTTCGTCACTGGTCGACTGGATTTGATGTTTCAATGTTTCGTCGAAACAATGGAGTTCTGTTTTAAATTTCAGGAATGTTATTCCTTTGTTGCTGTGGGTCACATAAATCTAAAAAGGGCCGTAGTAGCTTAGTAGTCCTTTTAATATCATGGCGATAATTAGGGCATCGTCAACTGTTTGCCCGGGATTTCTCAGAGCTGTTAAAATTGTCTCAGTTCTTATCACGTATTCTGTGACGCTTTCGTCTCCTTTCTTTTTGAGAGATGTGAGGTAGGTGTACAAGGAGATTAGCCTTGGTTTTCCTTTGCTGGCGTAGTGTTTGCGTAATATTTTGAGAGCTTTTCTCCCATTATCTGTAGTTTCTCTCATTATTAAGGATACACTTTTGTCGTCCATGTTGCATGAGAAACTAATCTCAGGTTACGCCACTAGAGTAACGTCCCTTAGTGGTGACAGACTTGTATTGTAGATAATGGTGCGAGAATAGAATAAGATGCCAGTAAACCAAGTGTACGCGTTGTGTTGTTTTCATTAATGGGAATCCGCATGTAAAGATAATGAAACATGTTGGCAGCAGTCGGATGAACAGAGTTCCAAGGAAGAATACAAAATGGAAAATGTATTGTAAGAAAAATAAATGAAGATAAGTAATGTTTGATTTATTGTGTTACATTGCACACACACACACACACACACACACACACACACACACACACACACATAAAGTTTGTTTTGCTTTATCTGGTCGTTGTGATCTATTTGTGTTTAAATATTATGAAAAAATAAGTTTAAACCAATTTAATCGGCCGTAAAACACAAGATTGTGTTAAAAAAAAAAGTGTCCAAACTTAACATGGAAGAGATAAATAGACCAGTGGCGGGGATACGACCCCCGCAACCTCTGTGCATGGAAAATAATCTGTCAGCGAACAGGAAGCTGTTTAAATTAAGATGGAATAACTATGTTATCACCACGTATCTAGCGAGACAGCCAGTACCATACCAAACGGCGATGTTGCAGCATACACTTGGAAACGAAGCGTTAAAAGTATATTATGGGTTTTAATTTTGGACTCCGGAAGAAGAGAGAACACCCAATGAAATACTCCAAGCGTTCGATAAGTATGCCATTGGAGAAATTAATGAGACATACGAACGATATATCTTCCACACAAGAAAACAGGGAGGTGAAACAGTGGAAGCATTTATCACGGCACTCCGTACGTTGATAAAGACATGCAATTTATGTGAGAATTGCGTCTCTTCCATACTATGAGGCCAGATAATTCTTGGAGTACACAACCCCCACCCCCAAGCGGAACTGCTTAAAATGAGACAGTTGGACTTACAGAGATGCATAGACATATGCAAACTATCGGAAAATGCAACGCTACAGTCTAGAATTCTGAGACCCGAGGCAGTTAACAGAGTGGACTTGAAACCTAAGGGAAGGCCAACAACCACAGAAAGTAACAGAGGGTGTAGGGTGTGTGTATTGCGACATAAACCCAGAAAAGAGTTTTGTCCAGCTTTTCGGAAGACGTGTTTCAAATGCAATGGAAAAAAGATGCAAATCAATAAAAAAGAATTTTTTTTTTACATAGGCATCACCACTTATCAAGGCCAAGAGGCCACTCAAGGATAAGGGTTAAAGAGTGTACAGTAGAAATTGGACAATATAGTAATCATTGGTAATGAAAATTTGGTAAATTAGATAACTTATATAGAACGTCTCATCAAGAACTTATTTACGTTAGACTTGAACACAACCATATTGTAGTCAGCCGGAAAGCAGGAAAACGGAAGACAATTCCACAGGCGTGCAGTTCTAAGAAAGAAGCTTTGTTCATGGAATCTAGGTTTAGGTTTAGGCACAGATAAAGAGTAGGGGGAATTATTGATAGTGTGTACAGCTAGACGAGTGTTTCTTGTGAAAGTTTGGCGAGGGGGGACCATAGATTGAAGCTCAGTTGAACACTTTCCATGAAAATAACGATACATCAGAGACAAACTCGCAACATCTCTTCTGTGAGATAGAGGTTGCAAGGAAGAGAAAAGGACATCTCCTACGAGGCTACGAAGTCTATTTTTTAACTCTATCAAGGCAGGACAAGTCCTTTCTAATAGCTGCTGCCCAGATGTGGCAACAGTATACCATCCTTGGACGTACCTGGCTCTTATATAGATAGAGAATAGCATCAGCAGTGAGATATTTACCGGATCGATAGAAAGATCCCACCATTTTTCCAGCGGCCTTGGCAACAGATTTGATGTACGTGTTCCATTTAAGATCAGAAGCTTGTCAAAACTTGAGGCCTCCTCAAGACGAGAGCCATTCATTTCAATTGATGTCAGATGTGGATCAGAATGTTGATGATGTAAAGAGAGAAGTTTGGTTTTAGATGCATTAAAAGTAACCAGTCACTCCTTTCCCCATTGTACTATGTGCTCAAGATCAGAGGAGAGAGAATTGGAGAGAACTTGGTCGTTTACTGTCTTAGATGTGCTACCATAAATGGTAGTGTCGTCAGCATAAATGTCTACAAATGATGTAAGGATGTGATTTGGAAGATCATTAATATAGATCAGGAAAAAAGTTGGGCCCAGGATGGACCCCTGAGGGACACCAGCATTAATACTGTGAGCTTCTGATTTTTGCCCCTCAACTACTATTCTTATGAACCTATCAGAAAGAAATGATTTAATAATTGAGAAGACATTTCCAGCTATACCATAGCTAGAGATCTTATGAAGTAAACCTTTATGCCATACCCTATCAAAGGCCTTAGATATGTCAAGAGCAATTGCCCTAGAAAGGTTGCCTCCGTCGAGAGATTTGCCAATCCTATGAGATATAACTGTAAGTACATCTGGTGTAGATCTAGCAGAACGGAAACCATATTGAGTGTCACTAAGAAGGTTATTTTTGTTGAGATGGTTGATTACTTCTGTATTTAACACAGATTCCAGCAACTTACTCATGATGCACAGGAGACTTATTGACCTGTACTGAGAGGGGGATGACCGATCACCTGAATTCTTAAATACAGGGCATACTGATGAAATTTTCCAGGGAGATGGGAAACTATTCGGTTTGTTGGGAAACAAGATGATAGCGATAGCAGTAGTGATGGTTCGGACTATGGACACGTGGACAGTGTGACCACGAAAGAAGGAATCAATTCCATCAGACCTGAAGTGATTAAGGCAGAAATGATGATCAAAGGAAAGCCGGTTGTTTTTCAGCTAGATAGTGGAGCCTCAGTGAACATCCTGAACGAGAAACATGTGGCGGGAAAAACACTTGAGCAGTTCAATAAGACCCTTGTCATGTGGAACAGATCACAAATGAAACCGTTAGGAGAACGTCGGATAAAAATGATAAACCCAAAAACTGGACTCAGGTATGCAGTGAAGTTTGTCATTGTAAAGGAAGACTTCCATCCACTACTTGGAGCGAATGCCATCCAGCAAATGGCACTCATTAGAGTGAACAATGACAAATTTAAGAGGGTTGCAAACATATCTCAAAAAGACAGCAGCCAGAGAGCATCATATTCGAATTTCAGGATGTATTCCAGGAAGAATTGGGTACGTTACCGGGAGAGGTTCATCTAATCAAATAATCATTATATACCGTGAAATTTACTTTATGTATGCAAATTTGAAAGGTTTTAGAAGATTATAATACTGTGGTGAAAATTTTATGAGAATTAGTTTTTAAAAAATTATATTTTCAAACCAATAAAATATGCCTAAATTTGCCTAGCGTATATATAGTATCCTGGCAGGCTAGCTTCAATTTTGCTGCTTTGGGATGAATTTTGTTAAACGTGTTTTTTTTTTTGCTTGGCCTTGCAAAACCACTAATATCTATATAATTAATAATTTAATAATTATTATAGCAAATAATTATGTCGGCCCCTTTAAGAAACTAGTTTCTTATCGTTGAGCATTTTCAGTTGAATTAAAGTCGGTCAATTTAGTTGATATGCACTGATCATTATATAATGATTAGATCACTCTGACAGACGTTAAAACATTTAAAAATAAATGTTTAAATTTCAACAGTATTTCTCGCAGTTAATGGTGGCCGAATGGATTAGGTCCTTGCTAATGGAGTCAGAGTGGCTCCATTATGCTCCAAGCATACTCCAGTGAGTAAGGAGCTTGCATCAACCCACACGTCTTGGTCAGAACCATCCACACACCACTTTCTTCACACTGAGTTTTCTTGATGACCTCTTGCAGCAATCTCTTCAATCATTGTCATTAAAAGACCGTTAGTCACTTTGTCATTCCAACCTTTTGTCACATACACTACTCTTTATTTAATGAACGCTGCAGTTACACTAAGCCACTTAACCACTGGGAAGTGCCCAACCAACTTACAACAAAATGGGAATACACTTCGTCTGGTAAGAACACAGGGTGCACTGGGAACCTTGTTCCCTTGTTCCCATATAAGACATAACTGTAAGACCTGATCTGCTAGGCCAAGCACTCTTGCACCTTTTTGCAGTCGCTTTAGTTCTTTGCTTGCTAATCCAAAATCAGCCAAATGCTGTCTCATTTTGGTTGCAGAAACCACGTCTTCATTGATAAATCCATCATAAATGTATGTCAGTGTTGCCTGCTGGATATCATTTTCCTTGAGAGAGAAGCTTCAACAATAACTTGCATGATGGATGGTGCTACATTGAACCCAAAACCCATGCACATAAGGCAGTACTTATTTCCTTTGAAAATCACAGACTGATAAGAATTTATAATAATTTATGTACACGCATTTGTTGAGAGGGCCCTCAAAGATCAACTAACAATGAGTTTGATTTTTAAGGGGAGATTTTTTCAACGAGTTATTTTCCTTATGCCGACTCAAGTTGTGTGTGAGTATGTCTAGAAAGGCTAGTCGAAGAAGAAAGAGGGGTATAGAGGGAGAAGGGAATAAGAGAGGAGAAATAGAATGGTATAAAAGTTACACATTTGTCCTATGCCGGGTGGCCCTGTTAGTTGTTAAATAAATTATAGCGAAGTATTTTATAATATTTCTGATAACCCAATACAACAATAACAAATGAAAATTGATTGGTCAGAAGCAAAGTTTAATTTTCCAGCTTAAGAGCTATTTGGATCTGAAAATCTAACATGATAACATTATATACAAGGTGACTGAATTTTTTCTCTATTACACACATGTTGTAAAGAATAATATTGTTTTGCATAAAAAGAATGGAAATGATATTTTTATGATTGGAGCCTTTCCTCCTCCATTCTCTTAACTTTCATGCGATGACATCGGCATGCACCATGTAGGCCTCAACGTATTGACTTAGTTCATGAGAGTCCAACACTAGGAGCACCTTGGACTTATTCTCTTAGAAAACAGCCATTATTGGAATCAGCCTTTGCAGGGGAGTCAAGCTCTTTCTCAGAATAGGGAAGTAAGTAGCCATCCATTGCTCAACCATATCTTCAATTCATGACGATACCCTTGCTGAATTTGGTCGGACATCAGATACTCAGGTACCTTGTTTGTAAGTGCATTGGATGGCTGATTGCTTGACCACTTCCACGATGCTGCCCAAGCCTTGGTCTGCTCATTGAACTTGGCACTGAAGTCTGATCCTTCTATTTGGATCACAGCAGAGGCACAAAGCTCCATCCTAGCAAACTGATTTATGTAGACTGCACCCAACATTTTGATTATGCTCATTTCGATTAGCATATCGAAGATCAACAACAGTATGTCACTGACCAAAACATCAACTTTCACACACTTCCATCTTCTATAGCTAATATGATAGTTCTGCCATCCTTGTTTTGGAGGATTTCATCGTCAACTTTTAGGGCTTCGGATGCTAGCTGACTCCAAGAATCGCACATTAATCTAGTCACAAAAGACTAAGAGCATCCAGAATTCACCAGTGTTATGCACTTCTGGTCATTAACAACAGCTTTCATCTCAAGAAGTGCCCATTTTAATTGGAATGGGAAGAAAATTGTGCTGACGTTTTGATCCTGTTTCCATTTACCACAGTCTTTTGCAAGGTGCCCTGTTTTGCTGCAAGAATAACAGTGCATGGTTGGTTAATCTCTCTCTGGTTGCTACCACTGTAACACTGCATGCAGTTACTGACCAGAGAGTTCAGGCCCCAACATCTGAAACAATTAATGCAGCCACTCTCGCTACCTTCACCAGGTGTTATGCATCTAGGTTGCATGGCAGCAGCAAGATCCTCATTCTGCTTGTCCACCAACATGGTGCACGCTCTTTAACGATAGGGTATTCATTCTGACGTGGCATGGTAGCCCATTAATGAAAACACTTTTCATCCAGCATTCTGGTGGCATTTAACCTCTCAGCCATGCCAGCCATTGCAACTCTATCGTGAACTCGTCTACAGTTTCTACTGGCGAATCGTAAGAAGGCTGCAAATAAGTAGGCTTTTACAAAGATTTACTTGATTTCCTCAATATCATTCTGTTGTTCTCCTGAAAGCTGCCAATATGTTTTCGGAGCCATACCTTTCAATCAGTGACAGGACTTGGTTATTCAACAAGTCAATTCAAGATCTTCCAACCATTTCATTGAAGTGTCCATTGCCATGCCACTGAATTTGGGAATTAGTTGAATATTGATTTTTTTTTAACATCATAGTTCTAATAAAGACAAAATAGATGTTTGCAAATTGGTAATCTATCCCCCCCCCCATTTTGCACCACACTGTGCCAAAACCAAAACGTAGATTCCATGAACAAAGCTTCTTTCTTAGAAGTGCACGCCTGTGGAACTCTGTTCTGTTTGCCTGTTTCTCACCTGACTACAACTTGGATGTCTTCAAGTCCAACATAAACAAATTCCTGACGAATGCGCCCTTAAGTAAGACACTTTATCAAATCTCAACACTCAAGTACTGTACACGCAATAACCCTTATATGCGAGTGGCTTCTGGGCCTTGATAAGTGGTGACCACCTTGTAAAAAAGAAAAAAAAAACTTCCCAACTACAAAGTGTAAAGTTGAATGTAATAATAATCAAAGAAGAAAGCCCCCCTCTGCGTGTGTGCATGTCGTGCGGTTATAAAACTTACCTTCGGATGGGATCTGAGAGAAAGAGAAATTAAAGATGGCAGCTATAGATTTATAAGGTGTAGTCTCGTGGAATCTCACGAGATCTCATCTTCCACTGCACACGTATGCAAATGGAATGGGGACAGTTTTCTGATAAAATGTGTGTTGGCAGAGGCAGTGGGGAGAAATGTGCTGGAAGTTGAGAGAGAAAATTGTCAGTGACGAATTCTAGCTGGACTTTTGCGCATTGTATTTGGTTTATTTTGTTTTGCTGTTTACCAGCCCATTTAACATCAAGCTATTTCGGCATAATGGGGGACAAATTCGACCTTAAATTAATACCGGAATTCGACGGCTCGACCCCGGTACTTGACTGGGTGAAGAAGGTGGAACTACATTATCTGTTGTCTAGTGTGAAAAACATTGAACATATGGTTCCTCTACGTCTGTCTGGCGGGGCTTTCGCAGTATATCAACAGTTTAGTCCTGAGGAAAAACAGGATTATGAAAGGATCAAGGCGGCATTATACAAGGTGTTCGCTATCGACCCCACCACTCTTTGGGAGCAATTTGAGGCAAGAATCTTGCATCCCAGTTAAACTGTCGACGTTTATTTGGCCGAGCTGACAAAATTAACGGTGCTGTTTGGTGGGCTGCCTGCAAAGCAACTCCTGTGGGCTAGCTCAAGCATAGCTTCATTGTCCCTTAACTACTTGGTAGACCGGGCCAGGACCCTGATGAAGAATACTTATGAGAAGAGAAAACCAGTAGTCGCTGCTGCACAGTGCGCATTAAATGATAGACCATCCCAGGGGCCCGTCCTGCGCGGCGAAGTCATGTGTTATAGGTGCAATGACCAAGGCCACATTGTGAGGAACTGCCGGCGGCGACTGACAGCTATTTGCTGCTACCAATGTAATAAGACTGGTCATATGGCCAGGGATTGTTCAGGAAACGGGGTCGAGGACAAGGTGCCAGCGTCGACCTCTTCCCCAAACAGAAATTATACAAGCCGCTTCCGACCATGCAGGTCTATGTCAATGAGACATTGTGCTCAGCACTCTTCGACTTTGGGTGCTCCCACACCGTAGTGAGTGCAGGCTTCTGCCGTACTTTGAAGAAGAAGACTATTAAATTAACCACCCTCAGTTGAGCGACGCAGACATGTTGCGGGGTTGGCACTATGAACATTCGTACTAAAACTGGAAATTTAGCTAACATTGAAGCTAGAGGATAGTGTATTACATAATCATGATCCAGCCATTAGTTCATCTTAGATTTATCTAACAGATAGTTGAATTGGTATGTTATACTTATGTTACCATAATATCATTGTATGTTTCAGACCTCCATCATTTTGGATGAATAAAGTTATTATCTCAAAATAGTATCGGCGTACTTATCTATGATGGAGGTACAGTAATGCCTATAACAGACGGATTCAACCAACTGAGAGACAACTAGACCAACATCATCACTAGCAGAAGATCAACAAAACCAGCAGGATGCCAGTGGTAAAATGCCCGATTCCTAACTGCGACTTCAAGACAGCTGATCTTAACGCAGCAATTGTGGCAGCACTTCTGACAAGCCATGCGCTAGTGCACACCACAACTCTCGCAAGTACTGCAAGCTGCAACAAGGTAGAAAAAGGCAAACGACCTACCATCTCATCAGCTGGTACGAGTGAGGACTGGTCATACTTCCTCTCACGATGGAAAGACTAAGTTGAAGCCATCAAAACAGCCATGAGAGTTCTGGCAGTGCGTGAGGAAAATACAATGGTGGCTCGGGTTACACTGAACAATATAACACAAGACCGTGAAGAAACTGTGCATTCATTTAGTGCTCATCTCTGTAGACAAGAAAGAGTATGCAAATTCCTTATACCGTGCCCCAGCTGCAGCCATGAAGTAAATTACATAGATGCAATCCTACGTGATGTGCTTGTTTGTGGACTCAATGACTCTGACAGTCAGCTAGACCTCCTTGGGGACAGAAATCAGAGCATGACCCTTGAACAAACTTTTCAGTTCATTGAAGCCAAGTAATCTGGTAAACGCTCTGCATCCAAACTACTTGATTCCCAAGGGGCCGAAGCAGCACACATCGTCACAACAGAAATGTTGCACGTGTCGTAACCAAGAAAACTGAAAAACAAGAGACAGCATGCACTTATTGTGGAAAGAGAGGTCGCGGTGTCAGAGCAACTCTCCAACTTCACAAGAAAGAGTTCCAGCATACAGTCAGACCTGCAACAACTGCAGAAGAATGAACCACTTTGAGGCTGTCTGCAGAGGCAAACAAAAAGTGACGGACACTAAGACTGAACATGAAAGTGCTGTATTTGACTCCCTCTGTGCTGCAACCAGTTATGACAAAAACTATGACAGACATGTTGTTCATCTAGACCATCATCTGTACAATCAGCTATCAGACACCTGGGTGCGCTAGTCATCACAGCCTCAACCGTTCATTCAAGTGACTGCTCGTGTTGATCCCAAAAGACTACGACCCCTTTGGCATAGACTCAAAGATCACACCAAAGCCAAAGGCAACTACCATCACTGCTATGGCTGACACAGGCTGCCAAATTTGTCTAGCCGGTATCTCAGAGAAACACTTAATTCCCGTGACAATGAAGATGCATGCTGCTAACAATGTCGGCATAAGAATTCTTGGAGCAACTATTCTCCGCATCTCCGGCAAAGAAACCAGACGAGAAACCTATGAAACGCCCCAAGTTGTGTACGTGACTGACAAATCCGACAAAATGTTTCTAAGCAGAGAAGCATGTGCAGCACTTGGCATTATTACACATAACTTCCCAACCATCAGTGAATCACAGAGCAACAGTCAAGCAGCAATGAACACTATCAGCCAATGTGTGGTTCCCCCATGTCCATAGGAAGATAAGAGCAACCCTGCACCGCAAATCCAGTCACAATCAACATCTTCTGAAGACTCTATGTCCACCTCAAGTAAAAACAGTGACAAGTGTAAATGCCCCAAACGTGAATCACCACCCCATCCACCGTCGGCTCTGCCATTTCCTGCAACTGAAGCTAACCGAGAGAAACTTCAACAGTACCTACTAGACAGGTACAAATCCAGTACCTTCAATACATGTCAGCATCAACCACTTCCTCACATGGCAGGCCCACCGATGCAGCTCATGGTCGACCCCAAGGATACACCTGTCGCGCATCACACACCTGTCCCAGTACCACTACATTGGCAGGATGAAGTGAAAGCAGGCCTAGATCAGGATGTTCAACTTGGCTTCATCGAGCCTGCCCCAATTGGAGAACCGGTCACTTGGTGTCATCGCATGGTGGTCTGCGCAAAGAAGAATGGCACTCCACATTGAGCCGTAGACTTCCAAAAAGCAGTCATCATCAGTGAAATTGAACATGGGGTCCAGATATTCGACAAAAACAAACCAACTTGCCTAGATACAGACTGGTCGAGTAATGGCATTGGATTCTGGCTGTTCCAAAAACATTGCACATGCATCAAAACTGTGCCCTTCTGTTGCCAAGACGGGTGGAAGATAACTCTTGTTGGCAGCAGGTGCACCAACCCCACAGAACCCAGGTACGCACCTGTCGAATGTGAAGCCCTTGCAGTTGCTGACGCCTTGGAGAAAGCAAGATACTTTTTTCTGGGATGTGACAAGTTGATCGTCGAAGTAGACCACAAGCCCGTAATCAAGCTTTTTGGGGACAGATCACTGTAGGACATCCCCAATTCAAGACTTCGCAATCTGAAGGAAAAGACCTTAAGGTACAAGTTCACAATGCTACACATGCCTGGTGCCAAAACACCGTGCTGCCGATACCGTATCTCACCACCCAGTTGGAAGGCCTGACAATATGGTTCTCATTGGTGACATAGCCTCTGTTGATAGTGGCAGCCGGAGTGAGGTGCCACAAACCATCCCAACACTGCAGCACAAAGCTTCGGATGTTATGACCGGAGAGCCAGATACCACCTCGCAATGTGGTGAAGCCATATTCTACTCATCAGCCTTGTCTTCAGTCACATCATTGCAGTGTATCTCCTGGGACAAGATTAGAACTGCAACAGCCAGCGATGAGGGCAAGTTCATGCTAGTACAGCAAATTGAAAGTGGAATGTCAGACATCCGAAATGATCTGCCACCTTCCTTGAGAGAATAACATCAGTTCCGCAACCACCTTTCCACCGTTAATGGTGTCATTATATACAAAGACAGGATAGTGGTTCCACCGTTACTGAGAAAAAATGTACTTAGAGCGTTTCATTCTGCAAAGCAAGGTATTTCATCCATGACGTCAAGAGCAGAAACCTGTGTTTTGGCCTGGTATAAGCAATGACATCACCAAACTCAGAAACTCTTGCAATCATTGCAACCGAAATGCCCCATCTCAACCAAGTGTGCCACCAATGCCACCCGTCTACCCCTTGTGTCCATTTTAGTGTGTATGTGCGGACTTCTTCCACTACAAAGGCAGTAATTACCTGATGATTGTTGATAGATCCTCAAACTGGCCCATCGTTGAAAGGACACACAATGGTGTCTCTCGCCTCATTGACTGCTTACGATGCACATTCGTCACATTTGAAATAGCAGATGAGTTATCTTCAGATGGCGGTCTAGAGTTTACAGCTTCAACAACCAGAGATTTCTTGAAGACCTGGGGTGTGTATCATAGGCTCTCATCTGTAGCCTTTCCACATAGCAACTGTAGAGCAGAAGTTGGGGTGAAGACCGTGAAATGCATGATTACAGATAACACTCGACCAAATGGTGAACTGAACACCGATGCTTTTCAGTATGCCATGTTGCAGTATCGAAACACTATTGACAGAGACACAAATTATCTCAGCAATGTGTGTCTTTGGGCGGGCGATCCGAGACTTCATCCCAATCTTGCCTGGCCGCTACAAACCTCATGAGACATGGAGTGACACACTTACTCCGAGAGAGTCAACCGACACATGAAATCTGCCAAACGCTTAGCTGAATATACAAAGCGGCTTCCACGTCTCAGAATGGGAGACCAGGTCAGGATCCAAAATCAAACTGGTCCTTGTCCAAGAAAATGGGACAAAACTGGAACTGTCATTGAAGTTCATCAATATGACCAGTGTGTTGTACGCATGGACGGATCAGGCAGAGTGACATTTACACAACAGGAAGTTTCTACGAAAGTACATGCCGGTGTATTCCCCTCCTGAAAAACATACCATTGACCATGATTTGAGATATCACTTCAAAGGAGGAAATACCAACCCACCTACACCAGTGAGTGGGATACCAATAACCCCAGCTGTTCCATCTCAGACCGTCACAGACTCGAAATACAGGACAACAGTGGGCATGCACCAGCTTCACCAAGTCATTGTTCACCTCCTGTCTGTATTACACCAGGTGAGCAGGGTAGACCACCTAATGTCACTCAGCCTAAATCATCAATGCCATCAGTCTTGGGCAGACCACCACTAGTGGATGACAGTCAACCTCCCACGCCTGCGTCTACCAGGCCACCTCCCACACCACACGGTACCAACTACACCGAGAACGAGCGTGACACCTAGAGTAAGACCAGAACAATTTTCCTTTGACCAGACTCCAAGACGCTCCAGTCGCCCACGACAAGAACCAAAGAGGCTCAGGTATTATGAACATTAAATGGGGCAGAATAATCCCTGAACCAGAGGGCAGTCTACCCAATGATGGTTCATGACTGTCTCTTTATTTTATGTACAAGCAGTACACTTATTAATTCTTATTTTAATTTCATTTTCCCACATGATTTGTGGTCATAGTGCAAAGACAGTATAAAGACACTATTAATATGTGCTTTGAAAAGAACATCATCCTATCTGTAATCATCACTAGTAACAAACATTAAAGCAGTCATTCAGAATACTCTCAAATGACTCGGGGAGGGATAGAGGATAGTGTATTACATAATCATAATCCAGCCATTAGTGCATCTTAGATTTATCCAACAGATAATTAAATTGTTATTATACTCATGTTACCATAATATCATTGCATGTTTCAGACCTCCATCATTTTGGATGAATAAAGTTATTGTCTCAAAATAGTATTGGCCTACTTATCTAGAAGCGCTAGTAGTATTCGAGAAACCGCTCAGCTTTGACCCTGCTCCTAGGCTATGATGCCATCAGAGCCCTAGGTGGTGCTCACATAACGCAGACAGGGGCGATACAGTTTCAGGAGAAGGTTTCAGTGTGTGCTGCTTTGAAGATTGATCAGCCAGACTTTATTGTCGAGTTTGACCAGCAGCAGAAAGCTTGGACAGCCATGTGGAAGTGGTCAGAAAACCAGGAACCAGCCAAACTGCGAAATGAGATAACAGAGTACCATGTGCCTGAAGAAATGAGGCCTGCATATGAAGAGGAACTTCGTGATTGGATCAAGGATGGCTGGTTGATTCCCTACCCGGATGAGAAACTTGGACATCTCAAAGGCCTGATTCCGCTGATGGCAGTCGCTCAGCACAACAAAGCAAAGGTGTGGCCAGTGATGGACTATTGCGAACTGAACGTGCATGTTGATGTGTTCATGGCAGATGCTGACGTTTGTGCCAGCAAGTTACGCAAGTGGCGCCAGCAGGGTTCCAATGTGTCCCTGCTGGATCTAAGAAAAGCATACCTGCAGGTCCGAATCAGTGAAACAATGTGGCCATTTCAGACAGTGGTGTTTGCTGGCAGGAGGTACTGCCTTACCAGACTAGGCTTTGGGCTGAACGTGGCATTCCAAATAATGAAAACCATTATTAACACTGTGTTGTCACAGGAAGAGCCAATAAAAGGTGGTCATCCGCGTACCTTGATGACATATATGTGAACAAAGACATTGTGTCATCGTAACGTGTGAGGGCCAAACTGGCTGAGTTTGGTTTGACGTACAAAGGTGCAGAACGTTTGGTGAATGGTGTTTGTGTTTGACAGGAGCGAGGAACTTTGAAATAGAGGCGTGGAACTGCAGTTCCTGAAGTGCCCGATGTCTTCACGAGGCGAGCAGTATTCTTCCTGTGTGGAAAACTTGTGGGGCACCTATCAGTGCGTGGATGGACTCGCGTGGCAACAGGCATCATAAAAAAGGAGGGCAAGCGCAGTCACCAAAGGCTGGGATGATGAAACAACCGAAGATCTGTTGGTTTGCATGGTGAAGGAGATCATCGCAAGGTTAAAGCAGGATAATCCGGCCAAAGGAGACTGGTGCGTGCAGGGAGACAAACTGAATGTGTGGGTGGATGCGAGCTCTCTGGCAATTGGTGTGCTGTTGGAGAATAATAGTGCTGCAATTGAGGACGCTTGCTGGTTGCGACCGGCGAGTGATGCTGCTCATATCAACCTGGCAGAGCTTGATGCGGTGATAAAAGGTATCAACCTGGCATTCCAGTGGAAAGTCAGGAAATTACACATACACACAGATTTACTATGCGTGTACCACTGGATATCAGACATACTGACAGAGAAGACTAGGGTGCGCACTAAGGCAGCCAGCGAGATGCTGATCAGATGGAGGTTGGAGACCGTAAAAAAGCTGGTAACAGAGTATGCCTGTCTGTGGATGCGGTACTGGTCACTTCCAATTGCAACCTTACTGATAGGCTCACTCGGGTGCCACAGAGATGGTATGACACCATGAAGAAGAAAGCCGAGCCAGTACCAGTATGTGCTGCCTCTATTGAGGTGGCAGATAAAATCAGGAAGATACACCACCTCACTGGACACCCTGGAGTGAGATGGACATGTTATTTTGTGTAGTTGTCCAATCCGTCTGTGTCCAAAAGTGCAGTGAAAGCGGTAGTCAGGAAATGCCTAACATGCCAGTCAAACGACCTCGCCCCGGTCAGATGGCAGAAAGGTCATCTGGGAGTAAGCGCAACTTGGAGCCGACTGGGTATGGACATAACCCACTATGGCAGCCAGCACTTCCTCACCCTGATCGTTTGTGAACCGACAAAGTTTGCAATCTGGCACCCGTTAATATATATATATATATATATATATATATATATATATATACACACACACACACACACACACACAAAATAGTGGATTCGTTTGTATGGCGACAATTCACTAGAAATGTGTTGTGTGTTTAGAGTTTACTTCATTGCAACAGAATGAAGAAACAATAGATGACTATTTGGTCAGAGTGCAGACAAAAGCAAATAGGCGTGAATTCAGTACCAACAAGGATGAGAGACTCCTGAAACAGATTATAAAAAGATTAAAATGTTCATTCGAGGAGAACTCTTATAAGTAAACCAGATCTAATACTGAAGATAGCTGCTGAAAGCATAAGGGCATATGAAGCTACAGCCCAAAATAGCACGTGCTACAAGGATGCAAGTGAAGTAGAAGCTGGAATATATCACGAGATAAAGATAAGAAAGGCCAAACCGTGCACAAATGTGAGAAGAATTCACAGAAAAAGAAAAGACTGCTATGCCTTCAAGAAAAAATGTAGAAGATGCTATGGACTTCATCATTTTGAAAATTGCTGCCTCACAAAAATGCGACAAAATAGAAAACATAGTCCAAATAAAATGAGACAAGGAAGTTCCTGTGGAACCAGAAACCAAAATTCATACAACATGCATAAAAGCAAATATTGAAAAAGAAAATTGTGAATGTGACTTACAAGTTTATCCCCATGGAGGGCACAACCATTGGTCGTGAAAGAGGATGGTAACCATAAAAAAGAATGGTTATTGACTATTCGCAAACAGTCAATAAATATACACTACTAGATGCATACCCCATGCCCAACATTGAAAGCACTGTGAACCAACTTGCACAGTATAAATATTTCAGTATAATAAATCTGAAAAGTGCATACCACCAAATCCCCTTACATCCCAATGACAGGCCTTATACTGCTTTCCAGTCTGGGGGTCAACTGTACCAGTTTACTAGGATGCCTTTTGGGGTGACTAATGGGACTGCTTGTTTCCAAAGGAAAATGGATGAATTCATTGGAAAACATTGTTTACAGGAAACTTATGCATATGTTGACAATTTGATGATCACTGGCACTACCTTGGAAAAATACGAGATCAATCTTTGGCGTTTCCAGAAGGCTGCCAGACTGGATAACTGGACTTACAATGAGGAGAAGTGAAAATTCTCTACCCAAACAATTGATCATTTCGGATACCGGATATCTGAGGGAACCATTAATCTTGACCGAGAATGTCAACGCATACTTGTAGACTTACCAGCATCCCAAAATACAAAGTTGTTGGAACATGTAATTGGAATGTTTGCATATTATACAAAATGGAAAAATAGGTTTTCAGACAAAATTAAAAATCTGAAATCCACAAAAATCTTTCCGTTGTCAGACGAGAATTTAACATCCTTCAAGACACTGAAAACTGACCTGATAAATGCCAGCCTAACTGCAATCAGCGACGATCTAATGTTTGCTGTGGAAACTGATGCATCCAACAACTCTATATCCGCTGTACTTAGTCAAGACAATCGACCAGTTGCCTTTCACTCAAGATCTTTACAAGGCAGTGAATTAAACTATGCATCATTAGAGAAAGAGGATCTTGCAATAGTTGATGCTGTCGAGAAATGGAAACACTTCTTAATTGATAGGCACTTCATTCTAAAAACAGACCAAAAATCTGTCCGAATCATGTTTGATACACAAAATCATGGCAAAATAAAAAATGAAAAGATACTGTGCTGGAGAATCAATCTTGCATCTTTTAGTTTTGACATCCAGTACCGAGAGGGAAAAGAGAATGTGGCAGCAGACACTCTCACGTGAACAAGTTGTGCTACACTTATGGACAACAAACTGTTAACATTACACAAATCCATATGTCATCCAGGTGTAACCAGAATGATACACTTTATCTGAAGTAGAAGCTTGCCATACTCAGTTGAAGAAATCCGTGCAGTGACAGCTAATTGCCAAACATGCAACATTATCAAACCGAATTTCCACAAGCCACCAAACATATATCTAATCAAAGCAACTCAGGCATTTGATCGCCTTAGCATTGACTTTAAGGGACCACTACCTTCTTCATCTCGGAACAGATATTTACTAGCCATTGTAGATGAATTTTCCAGGTTTACCTTTGCTTATGCCTGCCCAAACATGAAAGCCAAAACTCAACAGCTGCCTATCCAATCTATTCTCTATCTTTGGCATGCTAGCATACATACACAGCGACAGAGGATCTTCATTCCTTTCCCAAAAAACAAGAACTTTCCTACACAATCATAGAGTTGTCATAAGTAGAACAACTCCATATAATCCGGAAGGCAATGGCCAAGTGGAAAGGTACAATGGCATTATCTGGCAGTCAATCCTTCTAGCTTTAAAAACTAAAGGTCTTCCAGAGTCACATTGAGAAGAAGTCCTGGCTGAAGTTTTGCATGCTAGTCATTCATTGCTGTGTACATCAACCAATGCTACACTATATGAACGACTTCAAATTTAACAGACGCTCAACCACTGGGATCACCTTACCTGCTTGGCTAAGTCACCCTGGGAAAGTACTGATGAAACGGTATCCTAGAAACAACAA
The DNA here is from genome assembly GCF_053919585.1 of Euprymna scolopes. NCBI lineage: Eukaryota > Metazoa > Mollusca > Cephalopoda > Sepiida > Sepiolidae > Euprymna > Euprymna scolopes. Next base: position 52,442,258 of record NC_136502.1, read on the forward strand.
ACATGAACCACTGATCGATGAGGTCGAACTGATATAAGCAAATCCACAATATGCGCATATTAGAAAATCAGATGGTAGTGAGGCAACTGTCTCAATTAAGCATATAGCCCCAAAGAGCAGAGGCCATAATGAATCACCACAAGAGAATATTTCCAGGGATGTACCTACATTAAGCCAGCCCAGAAGTCTACCCCCTAGAGACAATGATCAGGAAATGCACATTACTGGGGATTTGCCAACACCAGCTCAGCCAGGAAGTCAGTCCTCAAAGAAGAATCATAAACTACCCCCTAAAAGAACTGTGAACGACTCTGTAAAAAAAACACACAACTAGCCCACGAATCCTGTGTCGTTCCACTCGAGTAATACCCCCCAATCGATTAGACGTGTAAAGACACTAATTCATTTGTTTAGTAATTTTAATGACATCGCATGACATCTTACTTCTTTTCGATGTGGCAATGATTGTGGTAAAATAACAATGACTTGAGAGTAGTCTGCCCCTTTCTAGGAAATTGTCTCCCTTTGTTTGATATACCGAGTCGCCATCTTGTATATGTATCGTGTGTTTTTCTAGTTGAATAAAACCTAAATCTCCTAAAGGTATTCTTTATTCTTGTAATTCGCCACATGTTACGAATATGCTCAGACCTGAAACAACTGAATATGTGCATCAAAAAAAACACACTAAAAAATTCCACCCTCGGCATCTCCAGTAAACTGGCAGGTGCTAAACATTTTACAAAACTAGATGCAAAACATGAATACTCCATCCACCACAATGTTGTTTATTGTGTTCCTCCCAGTCACGCGACCTCTACTCCATTGTGTGGTGCAGCGTGCCCCCGGTAGCTTCACCCATACCCTGAGTTTAATTGTCTCTGTGGCCTCTACCTCTCTGCTTGCCGGCTCAACCCAGGGATGTCTCCAGGATTATGTGAACGTTGACAGTTGCGGAACCGTCTCTGGTACTTGTCCCAATCTAGGCGACGTATTATACCAGTAGACGGCTTGTTCAGGGGAGGTGCCTCCTCTTTCTGCAACTGCCTTTATGGTGCGGTGGTTTCTCTCCATGATCCCATTGCCACTGGGTCTGTAGGCAGCTCTGAAAAATTGTTGGATATTCCATTTTTTCATTTCTTTAGATGAAGAATTGAACCTTGCCCACATGTTTTTATACTCCGTTTGGACAGACATTTAAGATGCCGGTTTGGTCTTAAGATGTCACAGAACATATAACAACAAAAATGGACCAAATACTGGGAGATTGTGACAAAGATTTAGAATATTTGATATAAAGACAAATGCAAAATAAGACAAAAACAGATAAAATTTTATGGTTTTATTTGGGATGAAAATTGTTCACACCCAAACCCAGAAAAATGTGACAAAATTAAATCAAAACCTACACCTGCCAACTTAGAAGAACTCCAACATTTCTTAGGTATGATACTAATTGTTAGAATTTAATTTCTGAATTTCCAGGTAGTTTTTGGAATTGTTTTTCATGAGTCCAGTTGCTTCTATAATTACTGGATTGATAGACATCTTCTTAAGACACGAGAAACACCCGTCTGGCTGGAACTACTGTCAATAATTTCCCCCACTCTTTATCTGTGCCTAAATCCAAATGTAGATTCCATGAGCAAAGCTTATTTCTTAGAAGTGCACGCAAGTGGAACTCTCTGCCGCTTGCCTGTTTCCCACTTGACTACAACTTGGACGTCTTCAAGTCCAACATAAACAAACTCCTGACAAACCGCCCCCTTAAGTAAGACATTCTATCAAAACCATCAATACTAATGATTACTACAATACTATCTCATTGATTACTGTACACGCAATAACACTTATCCCTGAGTGGCCTTTGGGCCTTGATAAGTAGTGACCTCCATGTAAAAAAAAATTCTAGTTCTTTTCATGTCATACATAAGACCTTGGTATTTTGTAATCTTTTCATAGTAGAACTTAGTTCTAAAACAGCTACAGGTCATTTGGAAACGAAGCCAACAGATGCAATCATGCTATAATTTGGGAGAAATTCCTAGAACGGATAAAGCGTCAAGTTAATTTTCGGATTGCATGCTTCTGTTTGCAAAATTACTCACAAACCAAAACAGAAAACATTGATGATTTTCTCACGAAGTGCAGGCTGCAAATACATAAATGTAAGTTCAGAGAACAGCATGAATTGGAAGAACGTGTGATTGATCAGATAATTGTTAGAATTTAATTTCTGGGGTTGTAAAAGCAACTACTAAGCAAAAGTGAGGCCATGTCTACGCCAGAAGTACTAAATATGTGTAAAATTGACTACATGAAAAAGTGGGCGAGTTACAAGGAAAGGGTGCCAACCAAATAAACGCAATACAGCAAAGACATGAGAGCACAGAATCTGTGGTAGATGTGGGCTTCACTATCAATGCAATAATTGCTCTGCTTAGGGCAGCTATTGCTTAGCATGTGCACGAAAAATTCACTGGGCTAAGGTGTGCCAGATCAAAAAAAGTCAAGAAAAAATTGACAGGCAACCACAAACGAACAGGCCTACCAAACACAAGAAATTTGTGCCGGAACAATTTACATTTAAAAACCATCAGAGCTGTATTAACATTCAAAACCAGGTGGCTGATGAATTTGAGATTTAGTTATATTCAGTGAAGGACCACAGAAAAAAGAGTTCTCACTCACAAGCATTCACCACATTTGACTTTATAATACCAAACAGGAAAGCTGTTCATGAACTGAAAATCAAGGTGGACACATATGCAGAGGGAAATACATTTCCCTTATGTACATTCCAGCTAGTGTTTCCAAAATGTATACACCAGAATAGACATCAACACAGAATGAAACAGCAATTATTACTGCATGCAATGGTTTAAGTATCCTGCAGCACAGATCCATAGAAATCTAATATGCCTACTAAGGGGTATGAGGAGATGTGAAGTTCTATGTGATAACCTTGAATGGATCTATTTTAGAATTACCCTGCATTCTAAAATTGGATTGGTCACATTAGTTTCATAGAGAGAACAAAATGTGTGTCCATAATATATTATGTAACAGGTGCCCCAGTTTATCCTCCAAATTATACCACAATAAACTCAACAAGATATTTGATGGAAGCGTATCATGACTAATTCGAACAGATTGGAAACTTCACAAGGGAAAACCACATTGTACTTCGCCCCATAATTCAGGCACCCAGGAAATGCCCCATCCACATGAGGGACGAGATAAAAGCAGAACTAGATGAACTGGTATCCCAAGAAATAATTAAAAAAAACTTGATGAGTCAACGGACTGGGTGGACAGCATTGTATATGTATGCAAGAGCAATGGTAAACTTTGCCTTTGTTTAGAACCTAAAGATCTAAATAAAAAAATCATACACTGGCATCACAAATCCCCAACCATGGAGGAACTCTCACACAAACTATCTGATGCTAAATTCGTCTCCAAAATAGACTCCAAAAATGACTACTGATCAGCCAAGATAGAGAGTCACAGTTACTGAACAATTCACTTTTCAGGAGATATTGTTTCAGTTGGCCTAGTTATGTCCCAAGATGTTTTCCGACAGAATATGGACATGATCATTAAGAAATGCCTGGAAACAGCATTAGTCAATGACGTGATCATAAAACCAAAGCAGAGCATGACTACAACTTATGAAAGTTGATCGAAACTGCATGGACAGCTGGCCTCACATTCAACAGTAGCAAATGTGCAATCAATCAGAAACAAATCAGTTTATTTGGCACTATCTTCAATGAGAATAGGATACACCTAGATCCCCAAAATGTGAAGGGAATAAAATCACTTCCCAACCCAACTAATGTTACTGAGTTGCAAAAGGTACTCGAAATTAGTACCTATATGGCACCATTCATTCCGAAGCTTTCAGGCCTCATGGCAAACCTCAGAAAACTCTCAAAAAAGATGCTGACAATGAATTATAAAATCACATCTTACACATAAAGAGCAAATGAGAGCAACAGCTCCTAGAATCAGTTGATAGTGCAAAGCCAGTGAGCAAATCTGGAATAAAAACATAAAAATATAAATTGATATATTCATACATTTGCTCCTGGTGCTCAAGTTCTTTTTAACCAGGTTGTTGAATGGCTGTAAATTTTTCCATTATCATGACAGCCATTTAAAATTCACCTTGGGTTTGACAATAAGTACATCAGCTGTGTCAGAAACATTTTTGTATGTGGCTGAGTTCGGTACTGATGTACTATTGGACCAGTAAGGTGCAGATTTTGTGACAAGAAATTGTCATTCATGACTAAGTGTTGGCTTCCGGTAGGAATTATTGTGGTTCCTATTGGGATCAGGCATTTTTTTAATCTACAAAGGTACTCTTCCAGAGTGATGCATTTGAACGCAATTTCTTGCATTTTTGCATTCAATCCTAATCAATATTTTATTTCATAAAAAATGGAAATAGAAAGAATTTTCATCCTTTATTTAATATGTATCCTTTATTTATCCATTGACATTGGAAAAATGATTTAATAAAATGTCATTTCAGATAATCACTTTTTCATTATTACTTTACTAATTTCATGTTTCCAATGGACACAGTCTTTGTTGCTTAGGTGAAACGTTGCTAAGAGAATGTTGATTTTTGGCACCAAATTCACAAGAATATGACTTCTCTTCATTATAAGATCAAATACTTAATTATCCTTCTTCAGTAAATGATTTATTGCATATTTCACAAGAATATGGCTTTTTCTCATTATATTTTATTTTTCTTCTCAGTTTGCAAGGGACGGACAATCCTACTGGATGCAAACTATTCACCCACTAACTCAAATATTCAAATCGATCTTTTTAAGATTCCTACCATCCCTTTAAGTGCAATTGTTTGAATCTTTCTTGCACTTTGTTCACTGGATATATTTTCCAAGTAGTCTTTGGAATTGTTTTTCATGAGCCCAGTTGCTCCTATTATTACTGGATTGATAGACACCTTCTTAAGATTCTAGTTCTTTTCATGTCATCATAAGACCTTGGTATTTCGTTATCTTTTCCCTTTCAGCTCGGTTTAATCCCGCATCATTGGGGATACTAATTTCTACTAAGGTTGCTTTATTCTACTACTTGTCCAATATCACTGTCAGGTTTTATGGCTCCGTTTTCTAGGTACATATATGCAAGGAGTGGATAGTCATAGTGTATGATATTTTCGACTGATTTTTCTACTATGTCCCCAGGATTTGCTGCTGCATTCAATATTCAACTTTTAACAGATTGTTTAGTAGCACACTGTTGGGTCATATAAAAGCCGTCCCCTGCAGAGCCTTACAGTTGGATGTCAGGAGACTCACACACTCTACTTCTGTGTGACAGAACCTGCACTTGCTGTCATTGATTAGACCACTCGTTTTCTTAAAAGCATTATTCTTCAATTCTTGATCTTGGGCAGCCATTATAATAAACTCCTGATCGTAGTGGAACGATCCTCTTTTCAACTAGTATATGGAGCCTTCTTTATCTATATTGTCGTGGGTGAATTCACCCAGAAAATACTTGGCACGCTGTTGGTTGGCCCATTCTTCCAGTTTGTCACGATGAAAGTTCTTTGTGTGTTTTTGGCGACTCTTTTTCTCCAATGTGTATTTTCATATGTCTTGCCAAGACTGATTTCATTGAAAAAGACGTCCCACAAACCTCACAAGGATAAGGCTTTTCTCCAGTATGAGTTCTGATATGGTAGTTAAAACTTATTTTATGTGAAAACGATTTGCTGCATATTTCACAAGAATATGGTTTTTCTCCACTGTGTATTCTCATATGTTCTGCCAAGTTTGATTTTCGTGCAAAGGAATTCCCACATATTTCACAAGAATACGGTTTCTCTCCAGTATGTGTTCTCATATGTCTTGTCATGTCTGTCACAAACTTCCCACATATTTCACAAGAATATGGTTTCTCTCCATTATGTCTTTTCATATGTTTTGTCATGGCTGACTTCTCTGTAAAGGAAGTTCCACATATATTACAACAATATGGATTCTCTCCAGTATGTTCTCGGATATGTTTTTGTAACTGACCTATCCGTGAAAATGACTTATTGCATATTTCACATGTAAATGGCTTTTCTCCACTGTGTGTTATTGCATGTGTTGTTAACTGTGTCTTCTGTATAAAGGAATGGCCACATATTTCACAAGAATATGGTTTCTCTCCAGTGTGAGTTTTCATATGTCTTGCCAATGATGAATCACGTGTAAAAGAAGCCTGACAAACCTCACAAGAATAAGGTCTTTCTCCAGTATGTGTTCGGATATGATGCTTTAAAAGTCCTTTTGCTGAAAATGCTTTACTGCATATTTGACAAATATGTGGCCCTGCTCCAGTATGCACATTCATATGGCTTGCTAAAGTGCCACTCTGTGCAAAAGAACTTCCACAAACATTACAAGAATATGGCTTCTCTCCAGTATGAACTCTGATATGCCGTGGTAAATCTCCTTTGCGGGAAAATGATTTGTTGCATATTTCACAAGAATATGGTTTCTCTCCAGTGTGTATTCTCATGTGTCGTGTCAAGTGCGATGAGCATGAAAAGGAAGTCTTGCAAATTTCACAAGAAATTCCATGTGTTTCATCCATCCCTGTATTATGCTTCTTCATCGACATTTTTAGTAAAATATAAATTATCTCCTGTGAAAATAAAATTGCTTACACCAAAGGATATTTTGTGTAACAATCCAACAATATTTCTTTTTAGTGTTAATTCATATATTTTTGACATTAACTATTACTCCATGTTCCAAAGACTCCATTGTCAAATACTATATGCTACAAGAATATACTATGATGGTGGAAGCAAGGTAGAAATTTGGAAATGAAAGAATCAGTATTTATTTTAATATCTTCAAGTATATTTTAACATGAAATTATCATCCTATTTTTTAAATATTCCAATTGTTGTTGTTGTCAATTTTCCAGTTGTGTATGGAAGAATCAAAGACTTAAATGTTTGAAAAATATTCCAACTTGAAAATCTGTAAAACAAAAGAAAATAAAATGATGTACAGTTTTCAAAGGTTGATATGTTTATTTAAATTTTGAAATATAGATTTCATTTTATGCCCAAATTATTCTTATTTATTTAGAAATTTTTAGGTCAAACGAGAAGTCAACTTTTAGTAATAAAATGATATATAATATATTAAATAGTTTCTCAATCAATAACCTTTTATTAAACATTTACAAATCAACTTCTATTGTTCTCCAGAATTGTATACTTTATTTTAGATTTTAAATTATATGTCAATGAAAGACTGATCACTTTATATTTTAAAATATATTTGTATTACTGTTTCGCATTATATATATAACATGGTATAACCACATTGACACATAAGCTCTCAATAGATCAGTGAAGTTAAGCCATGATGAGATGACCATTTGATAATACGTGGCATGGTATGTATTGTGCTGGGATGTAGAAATTTCCAAGTTAGTATTTGAGGGCGTTTTACAACCACTAGGAAAGTTGAACCCTTCATCTTTAATAAAACTTGCATCTAGGAGAAGGGAAACTGAAGTAAAAAAATATAGTCTACTGTTTGCTCTGTCTTGTGGCAATCTTTTGGACCAACTAAGTTTAGCAGAGGTTTCAAAAAGTCTGGATGTTCCTACATAAAGCCATCACTACAATAAACAAATCATATATGTGGATTTCGGACAACTTATTTGCATGAATCTTATACATTAAAGCCCGATGGGAAAGTCCATATGCATATGTTGTGGTTAATGTTAGTTTTTTTTTTTACAAACTTCTAGCATTTTTGAAATTGACTTCATCGTCATAATCAAACTACTGCATTACTAAGTGTATCAGAATTTTTGTAGGAAATTTTGACACCCCTAACACGAAACTGCGAATAAAATATAAAAACCTTGTCATTTCTCTTTTCAAAGTGGGTTGTTTATTTTCTTTATGGATTATACTTCCAAAATAAACTATTAAAGTTGTTTTAAATGTAATAGAAATATTATTTTTTTATTTTTTAAAAAACAGTAATGAAATTGATTAAATTTTTGCGAGTTCAGTATTTTTACATTTTCAAACTTTAAAAATTTATCAACATTTTTCTATTTTTACGATATTTTCAGGGTCAATGTGAAATTTTATGCTCTTTCCAATAAACCGAATATAATATTTTAGACAAACATTTTTTTTTAATTCATGCTCCCCAATTTTGAAATGTCTATTAAAATGTAAATAATTAATTTACTCACCAAAGTTTTATATATCACAAATTGAAGATAAAAAATCAATAAATAATATATTCAAATTTAAAACAAAAAAGGAGTGTTTTTTAGAAATTTACCTGTAAAGTCCGAAGTTTAAAACCTTTTTTTTTAGAAAAAACGTTGTTTGTTTTTTTTGTTTTTTTTTTAATGAAACCTGGGTCCTTGCTTCTTTAATTGAAAATAAATTAGGGTTTGAATTACATAATAATTACATTTTCCGAGTAGTTATAAGCTTGGAAAGACAGGGGGTCGAATAATCCAATATTTTTCACAAAGTTTCTGACACACGGTGTATTTGCATAATATAATTCACTTTGAAAAAAACTTGATTATTGCCAAGTCTGAATGGAAACAAATATATATAAAACGTTTTGTCCCATTAAAAACGGGCAAAGGTTATAGTCCATCAATTTAGAACAAGTTCTTTATGTAAAATTGATGGTTGGATATGGTTAAATTTGTACTCATTGTTGCATTAAATCTTATCTCTGCCACTCCCTTAATTATTTCTAACTGTAACTTAAACAGATAATATATATATATATATATATATATATATATATATATATATATATATATATACTTTCTTGCATCTTATCATAGTAAAGGTACATACAAAATTTCAGCCTAATCAGCCCAGTAGTTTCTAAGAAAACATTTAGGGTAAATGTGGTATTGTGAAGACTAATCACTATTAATCTGTAACAGTACATCGAACAGATACCATACTTAGTTTGTTACACAGTATCATAGCCAAAGTCTGTACAAATTTTCAGGCAGATTGAGTTAGAACTTTCTAAGAAAAAGTGGAACAGAGACAGTCAGACAAAGATAAATATAATACATAATATATATGCTGAAGAATAAACATACAAACGTATACAAACATTATATATATATATATATATATATATATATATATATATATATAGTAATGTGATAATTTAAAATTTAAAAATCAAATTATAATTAAATTAAAAATCCGTTTCATAAGAAGGAACAACAACAAAATCAATTATTTGTACGATCGTTTCGGAAAACAGTGTTTTTATTGTGGTAGACATCAAGTTACGGACAATAATTATTACATATAGTTTTTTAATAAACAAGGTTTCCTCATCAGCCAATTGTGAAGGGTTTTATTAAATTTAAATTTAAAAGACACCATAAATAAACCTAGCATTAAAAGTAAAGCAGATGTATCTGGAAAAAATTAAAATAAAGGTCTGGATTTAAAATTGATAAGAAAATTAATATGGGTTAGAGATAGAAAAGAAATAGAGTAAAATATAAATTTGGTTTAAGTACAATATTATACATACACACATACACAAATATATACATGCATATATATGAAAAAATAGACACATATATACATATACATAGATATACAGATATATACATAAAAATACAAGTACAAATATTTACCTTTTAATTTTTCGCTTTTGAAATCAGGAACTATGGTTAAAGTACTCATATAGATGTTTGCTATAGCTTTTCACCTTATCGAATGATAAATTTTCAAAAAGGACGCCCGTGCAATAATTTATTTCCGTTAGCATAATTTTGATTTAAAGACGCCACGGTTTATAATTCGAAAGAAATTGTAAGTTAATGTTATTTGTATAATTACATAATGTAAGGGGGATAATTAGTCATATTTTCTTTAATTAAAGGGTGCAAGGGGGATAATTAGTCTAACTTAATTTATTACAGAAAAAAAAAATTGTAATCTATTTTTACTAATAAGTAATTTTTAATGATTTAAGGTGGTTTATATTTATTAAATTTAAACCAACGTTTATGACTGCATGTGAAAATTAGTTCCTGTCTTGAATTTAATAGAGTGGTTGCATTTTTTATATCTTCATATTTCAAAATTTTTAGGGTCTCTTTTGTACATAGCGCACAGAATTTATCTCCTGGTTTATATGGTTTGCAATATTCAATTACTGGCCATTTCAATTACTTACAATTTCTTTCGAATTATAAACCGTGGCGTCTTTAAATCAAAATTATGCTAACGGAAATAAATTATTGCACGGGCGTCCTTTTTGAAAATTTATCATTCGATAAGGTGAAAAGCTATAGCAAACATCTATATGAGTACTTTAACCATAGTTCCTGATTTCAAAAGCGAAAAATTAAAAGGTAAATATTTGTACTTGTATTTTTATGTATATATCTGTATATCTATGTATATGTATATATGTGTCTATTTTTTTCATATATATGCATGTATATATTTGTGTATGTGTGTATGTATAATATTGTACTTAAACCAAATTTATATTTTACTCTATTTCTTTTCTATCTCTAACCCATATTAATTTTCTTATCAATTTTAAATCCAGACCTTTATCTTAATTTTTTCCAGATACATCTGCTTTACTTTTAATGCTAGGTTTATTTATGGTGTCTTTTAAATTTAAATTTAATAAAACCCTTCACAATTGGCTGATGAGGAAACCTTGTTTATTAAAAAACTATATGTAATAATTATTGTCCGTAACTTGATGTCTACCACAATAAAAACACTGTTTTCCGAAACGATCATATAAATAATTGATTTTGTTGTTGTTCCTTCTTATGAAACGGATTTTTAATTTAATTATAATTTGATTTTTAAATTTTAAGTTATCAATCACATTACTAAATATTAAATTAGCTCTTGAATATTTATCTATCGAGCTTATTATATATCTAAATTACAACGAGCACTTTTTCTTTCCTGTATTTTAATTAAAGTAGTAATTTCACTATTACATTAAAATACACTCTGCTCTTTAGACTATTGTTCTAATCTCCTTTATATATATATATATATATATATATATATATATATATATATATATATATATGGGGGTAATTCCACATTAAATCATCCAGAGTTAGGGTCTTCAGCTTTTGTTGTAACTTGCATTGCAGATAAACATCATAAAATCTAAGAAATCCTGAAAATTTGAACACGTAACTACAAACAGTTGTTAATATAGAGCATCTTCCAATTTGCATAAATCACCTGAGATGTTGCCCAACCAAGATTTGATTAATTATTTGTTTGCTTAAGGTAAGTTGTTGCCACTCTGACGTTGATCTGTAATTTTGAATTGATAACGTTTTGGAATTTTAATTTGAAACTTAATTGGTCTGTACATTATTTTTATAATTGTTTGTTTGCAGAAATAAAATGGCAGTGTAATTTCAGTTAAAACCGTCTGAATGTACTAAATCTATGCAAAGTAAAAGTAAAACCTGATATGTGTTAGTAGAAATGTGAGTTAAGTGTGTACACTGTTGTATGTGTAACGGGGGTAAAAGTTATGTAACTGGAAGAGCTTTGCATGGTATAGATAGATTGCAATTTCTCATTTGCTGATTTATTTATTATCTTTACGAATCTTTATTTTATTAAAGAATATCAAAGCTGTTTCGCAGTTAAGGTTTTGAAAATATGTGGATTTTTCAAGTATAAATTCTAGCTTTGAATATATAGTTGGAAATATGATGGAGTATATAGGACTTGACATATATTTATGTACATATTAAGATGTGGGATGGCTTTGAGGTGGATATGTCTACAAGTATGTATTGTATTTGGATGTGTGTGTGTGTGTGTGTGTGTGTGTGTGTGTGTGTATGCATAGATAGAAGTTGACTAATGTATATTTGTTCTGATATGTACATATAGGATACTAGGATATGAAGAGAGGGAGGTTCAATTGATTTTTATTTAGATTTATTTTTATTTTTATTTAGATTTTTTTTTCATTCATTAATTTTTCATTTACATTTTTAATTTATTTGGTTGAACACACGCACACACATGAGAGAGAACTTGAATGCCTACACAATCTTCGAGTGTCTAAGATCTCTTTGTACAGAGGTTTTTCAGGAGAACCTTACATGGGGATAATTTTCTCTTACAAGTAAACCCTGACTAAATATTCAATAGTATTTTCAACTTAAATAATATCTTCTCAGTATGGCTAACCCACACTGACTTTTACGAGGAATGTTACACCTTCTCCAAGTGAAGTTACCTCAAGTAACAGCATGAGACTAGATACTTAACCAGACCATATAAACTCTTGTCCTAGAATCCAGTAAGACCAAGCGATTACAAGAAAGATTTACTATGACATATTATAATAGTCAATAATAGTCAATTGAAGAGAGGAAAATTATGTTCTTAACTTGTTCACTAACTCAGTGTTTGAGAGATAATGGAGAACTTTAATGAAATATTCGAATATCTTTGTATCTCATATGGAGATTAAGTGTCAGCCCCAGGAAGGCAGCCCTCTTGATTTCTGAGAACTTTGATCGAAGTAAAATGAAACAAACAAATATAATTATGCATATGTGTGTGTGTGTGTGTGAATAGATATAGTTTTCTAGATAAATATATGTGTTTGTGTGTATATGCATATTTTATTGTATATATTGGATATGTTCTCCTTTTCTGTGCCATCTAGGGATTATAGCTTTAATTGTAAACATCTAATCTCATCAATATTAATATCTGTGTCCAAGAGCATGTTGACATCTCAACTAACTTATATGGGTTGGTTAGAAGATCTACATTGATGGATGTGTGGAGGTAATTATGATGAGTGTATACATTTGAAGGGGCAAAAGGGTATATAATGAAATGTTAGTGTAAGAACGTGATGATCATTGTAGTTGCATAGTTGTAAGAGTAGGCTATAGGTAACTGTAAGTAGTTGAATTGAGCTTGTGTATGGGCAGGTTGGGTCAATTAAGATAGGCGTATATAAAGCGAATAGAATATGCATGCATGTCAATATATTTCTGCACATTCATTGTATAATATGGTATAATCGCGTTGACACATTGGTTCCCACTGGATCACCGAAGTTAAGCAACGTTGAACCTGATCAGTACGAAATGGGTGACCATTTGGGACTTTCAAGTACTGCATGTGCTCTCTGCTTATCTCAGCATTGTTTCCAGTAGTCCTGGACTTCTCCTTGCCACTGGACTCAAGCAGTGCCGATTCAGGAGAGGTGGGGTTAGGAATTGCGCAACCCTTGCCTCACATGTGCAGCTGTTCCTATAGGGATGTCCTTTGTCTTTCAAGACTGAACAGAGGCATTAAATCGAATTGTATAAGTGTGGTGATTTGTATAATTTCGGGTGGTAGAGGTGTAAATATACATAATATGTAGTGACGTAGGTCTAAAGGTACTTATTAGAATACTGGCACATTAGCAATAATTTTTGCTACATCTTGTAAGCCATTTGATTTATAAGTCAGGCACATAAGACCAAGGAGCATAAGCAAGCAGTTAGTATATCACCCTAGCAGTGGCATTGTGCTGGCTTTTGTTCCTGCTCCCTACTTTATCCCCAACTCCAACTTCTCCCTCCTTAAAACGGTATGCATTTTTTTTTTCATTTTTCAGTTGGGTGGCAACCCTTGACTAGCTTACTCATTTGAAAAGAGCTTGTTGGGTTGAAAATAATTCATAATTAGATTTAGCTACATTTTTGGTTGATTTTTTTTCTTCTTGTAACTGCTGGTTTTCAAAAGTATATAATAACAGTTCTGCTCATAACCAAGTGTATATATGCTTGTGTTGGTCTACTATGTGTAACAAACCGAAGCATGGAAAATGGGAGATACGATAAAATATTGAGTATTTCCAATTATTTTGTCTTGTTTGTGATGTTTTTATTACTCGCATTTTTATTCATTGTTAATATAAATATTTCTTTGGAGAAGTCTTGCTAAATCGTTTATATTAGCAGATATATAGACAGAAAATAAAGGTATATATATATGTACATCTATATATATGTACATTTATATGTAAAAATTGAAAAAGAAGTTGCTTGAGAAAGTGAGAAAGACAGTAATAAAGGAAGCAAAATAATGATATATATATATATATATATATATATATATATATATATATATATATATAGGTTTAAATTAGTTCATTTTCGTTTTAAAAATCATTTATTGTTGGTTTGGATTTAAAAAAAAATATTTTTGTTCCATTTGATTAAAAAAACATTGTTCCTTTTGATTTTTAAAAAAATTATTTTTTCTTGTCTGTTTTAAGTAAAAATATTCATCGTTTCATTTTAAGTTGATTGTTTAATACTTTTTTATTGTCTAAATTCATATTTTTTGTTTGTCTTCTGCTTTAAACATATGTGGGAGTTGAAAGCTCCAAGCCTAACTCGATTGTCGCTCTTTAACTCAGAAGAGCGATCTAGCTACGTCACTTCCTGTTCCCCATATTTCTTCCTCTTTCGCACCGGACCCTCAAGCAGTCAAGATGTAAAAAAAAATGGTCCGGTGGCATGGGCCACCACAGTGCTCCTGACTAGCCTGACCAAGCGCAAGTAACAAACTCTTATCCTAATGAACTCTCATTCTTTCTATCTCTTTATTAATATTCTTCATGTATATTTATGTAAATAAATTGTATTTCTTTCACTGATATATAACCGTATGTTTTCATCATCATTATGTGACCTTTTGCCTTTTCAATTCCTCTACCATTAAATACATCCACCATTACACATGGAGACGGGGTCGTCTATTACACAGCAGACCATCCTGTCCCCAACACATATGTAATTTTACATGCATAAATTTTTTATATATTGAATAAAACTCAGTTTTACTATAAATTGAATTGTGTTCTTTCCTTTTCTTCTTTTAAAATGTAATTCATAAGTAAATAATGAACGCATTTTAGTCTTTAAAATTCATGAAACAACAAAAATGTTTGATTATGTTTAATGTATATACACACAATTTTTCTGTTTGAATGAGTTTCAGTACAAATCATCATCTTTCTTATTTTTCTCTTGTTTTTTAATGCAATTTTTAAGTTATCTAATGCTTTTTGTAACATTGTTTGATTATTACTAATAGTCTGACTAATACACAGGTCTTGCTTGCTAGGACCTCAGTGATAGTGTATTTTTTCAGCTCATGAACGTTAATGGCATATATTACGAAGGTCGTGACTGAAACCAGATTTTTAGAAACAAAAAAGCTAAATGAAAAATTGTCTATATTAATACTATTAGCCAACCTGTGTCCTGGCGTTGCCTGGCAAATCAAGCTTAATATGACTAATACTTTTAATAGTAAAAATATTATTGATAATAATAAAAATAAAAAGTAATAATGTTAATGATAATAGTCATACTGAGAAAAATATAATACAAATAATAATAATGATACTACTGATAGTAATAACAGTAAGAAAACTAGTAAGCATACAAATAATTGTTATAATAATACTGATAATATTAAAAATAATAGAATAATAAAAAGAGAATACTACTACTGCTATTAATAATGGCAATAAATCAAAATAATATAAAAAAATATGAAGAATGGCAGAAAATAAATTGTAATGTTAAATCAAAATATTAGCTATAATAACAATACTAAAATCACCGACAATAATAATAATACCCAAAACAATAACACCATAACAATAGCAATATTACTACTAATAATAATGATGGTGATGAACATGTTGATGCTTAAGTAGTTTGAGTTACTTAACTTTTGTTGTGTGACAATTGTTGGGTGAAACTGCCCATGTTAAGAATGGTTACAGTTGTTAACTGTCTATGTTGAAATAATCTTATTTAGAAAGCCGTTCTTAACATGGTGGAGTGTGGCCAGTTTACAATATCTTTTTAATAAATTGTTAGTTGAACGTACATAATAAATTTTTTAAATACTGGCCCATATTCTGAAAAAATAACTTAAAAAGAATAAAAGTAATTTTTTTTAGTATAAATGAAAATTCAAGTATAAATCTTGCAATGTTTAAAACAAAAAAGTCCTTTTCTTTACATTTCAGGTTGTCTAGACTTTTAATGTCATAAATTCTGTTTTTTCAAATTATCTATATCTCCAATACGTAAATCGTAAATATATGTAAATATTGAAAGAAAGAAGTAAAATGTATTTTCTAGGATTATTCAATGTATATGGGAATTATTATAATCCTCATAACTGTATATAATACCTTCTATGTTCAGAACATGAATATGTGTAAATATTGAAAGACAGAAGTGAAATGTACTTTCTAGTTTCATATGACACAATCATTGATTGAAGCTATGTTGTTTGTTGTCAGTGTTCAAAAAAGAAATTCTAGCAATCTGGTTAAGGTCTGAGTCAGATAATCAAATTGCTCAGAGTTTAATAATGCCAACGTAAAGGAGCATTTATCATTTATGCATGGCAGATGTAATAGGTAAATGCTAAATGTATGGAACAAAAAGATAAACATTGATAGTGTGACAGGTATTACAAAGCTAATGTAAGAAAATACCAGGTCTCTTCTGGACTTATAACAGTAGATATTTTAAAGATTGTGAAATCACCTCCAACCTTCTTTAAGTATGACGATTTGGGGAGAGTGAGTCTCTGCAGAACTATTATATGAATTTACAGTATTGAATAAAATTGACTGATATCTTCAAAACCTAAAACAGGTGTTGCCTGATAGTGTGACCATATTGAATTTTTATGTGGCATTTGTACATATCCCTATGTTTTTTTCAAGATGGGAAAAGTCGTTTGCATTTTATTAATTATAAATAAATAATGGCTACTTTGAAGCTGTTAACTCTAGGCAACGTTGAAGATGATAGCTCCCAAATATTTATGTCTTTTCTGTTTTATTAGTTTCATATTGTTCTTTTAGCAGTGATGAAGTAAAGACGTTCCTATGAAATTGAAATCGTGGGCCTTTTAGAATTACTTTTGAGGGAAATTAATTTTATTTTAGATAAGCACACTTGTACTAAGGAACATTAATAATACTATCTCTACATTTTACATATTTTTAAAGTGTAATAAAAAAAACTTTAATACTTGAAATTGTTATACTTAAATAATTGTTGATTAATTTGTAGATGAGTAGTTTAGCTAAATGCCAATCATCCAAATTGAGATTTTCCATTTTTAAGCAATAACCTGATGGGGGAAAAAACAATTATTTTAGAATTTAGAGTGGGGAATTAATTTTGCATGTAAATGTAAAGTAAATTTATCACCAATTTCAGCTTGATCAGCTATGTGAATAGTATTTTAAGAGAATATAACAAGATATTTTAGCTATGAAAGGTTTTGTGTGTCATTAACCTTACCACAAACCCTAAGTCCAAAGTGGGGAGAGCCTCCCCTCCAAAAAATACCCACCATAGTCCTTTCATTAACTTTAAGTTTGGAAGACCTCCCCTACCGAAATGAATATTTTAGACCTAAGTTTTAACTAGAATGATTAGATGTCATTCAAATATTCTCAAAAGTGAAAGATCAGTTTATGTCAAACTAATATGTGAAACTGAACCGTCAATCTAAATTCTAAAATAATTGTTTCTTTTACCCAAGTTTTACAGAGCGTTCATACCTAATGGCTTCAATGTATAATTTGTTCTTGAAGGGGTGGGTGTGATTTAGTAAAGGATCTTCACAACAATAACAACTTTGACATTTGCACTCACATTACAGTTTATTTACAATTTTACACTTGAATATATTTTAATTCTTGCAGATTTCATATTTATTATTACAAACTAGATATATATTGGATGCAGTCTTGGTCGACAAAGTCATGGCCAGAATGTAGTGGGTAGAGGCAAATGTAGTGGGCGGGGACAAAGGCATACTCAGAATGCAGTGGGCGGGGACAAAGGCAGGGTCAGAATGTAGTGGGTGGGGACAAAGGCAGGGTCAGAATGTAGTAGACAGGGACAAAGTCATGACCAGAATGTAGTGGGTAGAGGCAAATGTAGTGGGCGGGGACAAAGGCATACTCAGAATGTAGTGGGCGGGGACAAAAATATGGTCAGAATGTAGTAGACGGGGACAAAGGCATACTCAGAATGTAGTGGGCGGGGACAAAGCTATGGTCAGAATGTGCTAGGCAGTGATAAAAAAATTGCTAGAGCAAAGGGATTAATAATAATATAAAAAAAATGTCTTTTTTCTTTGTTCGGAAGGGCACATTCTATTGTAGAATGCCTTTATACTTGCTAAAACTTTAGCAATGTATTCTTCAGAAGAAAAAATAATTACATGTAAACGCATAAGGTTCATCTCCAAATGAAAAAGTAAATTTTGTTGCTTGCCAAATATTTGTATCAGTTCTCTTCAGACTCAAAAAAAGTTGGAACTGCTTCAGCTTTATCTGTTCATAGTTAAAAAATCTTACATAATGACTGCCAATCTATAGATGTTTATTCAGAATTAGCACCAACATTAAATATTGTTTCAACATTAAATATTGTTTTAACAATAAATACTGTTTTAATATGTTATTTTATTGTGTGCCCTGCACACTTTTTTTAACAAAAAGGGTGTAAAATGCTAAAACATTAAATATTGTTTCTGCACTTTATCTTTTATTAGACTGCACAGAGGGAGGAAAAGAATGTGAAAAAAAAGGTGACATCTTTGCTGTTGTGTCCATCGCCAAACCGAAAGTGGCAAAGGTTCAAATTAAGGCTAGTCAATCAAAAAGAGGTGATGACTTTCAAAAATATCGGCAAAAAAGCGACCCTTTTTTGTAGTAAAGTGCCCAGTTGAGGATAAAGGAATTAATGTTTTTAGCCAATTTTTTGATATTTGTCGTCCGAAGAGTCGAGCTTCAAAACGATACTAACTCATGAAAATCCCTTGCCTCTGTCGAAAGTTTTAGGCATACATGCATACATTTAAACAGACAGGTGAGATTTATATAATAGATTGCAGAAAACAAAACATGTTCCTCTTCAATTTGTGTCAGTGATTTTCACCATCAAAACTTATTTACTTACACCTGCCTGCATCTCGCTCAAATTTGAATTTTCCTCTAAAATATTGAATTGCAAATTTGATTACACATCCCGATTAACCATTCAATTTCCTAAACTAAAATGCACCATATGTTGATTAACGAGGGAAGAAAGACAGGACCAACTCAAAGGAAAAAACTATATATTGTTAACGCATGCAGCAGTATGACTGCAGCAACTATCAAGTCAACACAAACAATAGTCTAAATATTACCCAACACGGTATCAAACACTTCCAACAACATGACCCAGCATGATTTCAAACAATTTCATTGGCACAACCTGGTACGGTCCCAGACAGTTCCATTAACACAACCTTACACAATCCTAAATAACTCGGTCAACACGAAACTGACACGATCCCGAACAACTCAGTTGACATTAACTGACACGTTACGACCAATTCTGTCAACATGACCCGATGCCCCACTAGAGCAACCATGGCAGTTACTCAATGAACGACTATGACATTATCTTTTTATAGCCTTTGGACAAACTCATTTTCGCCGTAGGTGGGCCCGACTAAGACACTGATATACAAGTCTTCAGCACTTCCGCACATGCCCGTCACACCATACATTGATGGTATTGTTTATTTTTTCTTACATTTCCCATTGTGAAACACAATAATAATTTGCAAAGGCAAAAACAAAATATTTTCTCTACAAAACAATCAAACCAAACACCATGAACAGATATTTGAAGCTGTTAAAAACTTGAAGCAATTTTTTTTAAACCAAAATTACCATATTTGACATTAAATAATCTGGAAAGAGTTGCTATTGCGTAAAACAAAACAACCAAACCAAAATTCATTTACCGTCAACTGACCCAGAAGTGGGTGCTCATTTTGGTACTCATGCAGAGAGTGATCCATCCATGCTGAAATAATAACGTTATTATTTAAAAAGCCATTCTAAACATAGGGAGGGGAGGGTGTTTTGTACCAATTCTGTACTTCAACCTTACAATTGAATAAAAAAAACATATCATAAAACTTTAATTAAACGTGGAAATACGATTTTAAAAATAGCGCAGATAGATCAGATCACTCTCTGCATTAGCACCCTCATTTTATATTAAATTTATATAGGAAGATGATTCCCTATTCTTAAATATTCCTTCTTTTTTTTTTTTTTTTTTTCAGGTTGTTTAGATGTAACTACCTCTCTCCTCCCCCAAGTTGATTTGGGGGTAGGGGTAAATTTCCGATGGGTTCGATAGAAAAACAAAATACCAACTTTTCATTTGACATCATTAGTAATGAAAATAAAATTTTAAAATAAAATGTCGATTTTCGAAAGACGCAACGGTTGGTGAGTGAATTAACCCAAGTAAATCTATTACTAATTTTTAAAAGAATAGTTTACATGTTTTTAATAGAATAATTTAAATGTTTAACTCTGCGGAGATGCCAAAGTAAAACAAAGCCAGTAAATTAACCTTAGTAAATCTATTACTAATTTTTAAAAGAATATTTTACATGTTTTAATAGAATAATTTAAATGTTTTGTCGGGTTTTAAGCCGACAAAATTGGGGGTGGGTGAACGAACGGTTTAGCACCAAATCCCGAACTCGACGTGAAAGGAAAAAACAATGAAATCGTCATCATGTGTGATAACTCCTTCATGACTTTTAGGTAAACTTATCTTAAGAGTTGCGACGTATTGCCTTGTTGCTTACGGCAACTCGTCTTTGTAATTGTAACAAAATAAATAAAACCATCAGTGAACAAACTAAAATTGATTAACCAACTATGAATCGACTTTAGGAATGTGTTTATAATCACCTAGTCGATGCAAATGTCTCATCCAATCCACATGCGTGGAAAGCAATTCCCGATTTCTTGCTTGAACGACCGCCACGGCGCCACACTGAATTCCATCGTTTCACCCCGCCACATAGAGTTCTGGTAAAAAAAAAAAAAATTACAACAGTTTAATTCTATAACTTTTGGCGTAGAAAAAAAGGGGGGGGGGCTCATTTCTTCGTTTAACCCTTTTAATTCCTATACACGTTTCTCTTTCAAACACAACAGATTTAATAAGATAAAATCATTATTATTTTTTAACATTTAAACAATACAACATTAACGAATACATCCTTTTCGTGCAATGTTTACCTTATTGTAAGGTTCATATATGTCTTCCGGCGACTTTAAACTCATGATTGCAAAAAAAAAAAAGGGGGAGATAATTTCGTCTTTAAGATATTTTGCTTCCTAAAAAAGAATTATTGGTCAATGTCTAGATTCTTTCCAACTCCAAAAAACTTTACAATGACGACGTTTATCTGTTTTTCGGGGGTGCTGAAAACGAATATAACATTTAAAAGTGGTGCAGAGAAATAGTTTTTATGATATGAAAAAATTACTTTTTCAAAAAGTAGGGATCACTTTTCTATATAAATTTAACGTAAAATGAGCACCCACTTTCTGGTCACGTAGTGATATTGGGGGGGGGGGGGGTCTACCTGAAGGTTTTTTTTTGGGGGGGGGTGAATTTTTACTTACTTTCTATCTTAACCGTCACCTTTAAAATGCCGACTTTGAAAATTCTTGGGTATACTAAAAACGAATATCGCATTTAAATTTGCTGCAAACAAGTAGCTTTTCGGATATTAAACAAAGTAATTCTGGTAAATTTTTACTTACTTTCTGCTTTAACAATCACTTTAATAAAATGACGACTTTTATAGGGTTTCGGTGATGATGAAAACTAATACCGCATTAAAATTGGCTCCAAACAAGTTTTCCAGATAATAAGCAATGTAATTCCTTATGTTATTAGTGGCCATTTTTGTAGGTACAAGCATGCGCATATTTTTGATGCACACATCAAAATATGTGTGCACTTGCACGTACATAAATAGCCAACACTGATAACATAAGAATTACATTGCTTAATATCTGAAAAACTAATTGTTTGTAGCAAATTTAATGCAGTATTCGTTTTCAGCATACCCGAAAAGAAAATTTTCAGCATACCCGTAAGAAAATTTTTTCAGGTGATTTTTAACGTGGAAAGTAAGTAAAAATTTACAAAAAAAAAAAGTAAATTTTAGGCAGCCCCCCCCCCCAACAAAAATTATCACTAGGTGGCCAGAAAGTGGGTACACATTTTACTTAAATTTATATAGAAAAGTGATCCCCAATTTTTGAAAAAATAATTTCTTCAGATTATAACTATTTCTCTGCGCCACTTTTAAATGTTATATTCATTTTTAACACACCCGAAAACCTGGAAAATTCGTCATTAATAAGGTTTTCTGAAGTTGGAAAGAATCTTAACATTGACCAAATTATTATCTATTATATAAATCTCACCTGTCTGTTCAAATGTATGCATGTATGTATGTATGTATGCATGTATGTATGTATGTATGCATATATGTTTGTATGTCTGCCTAAAACTTTCAACAGAGGTGACGGATTTTCACAAGATCGGTATTATTTTAAAGCTCCGCCCTTCAGATGACAATTATAGAAAAAACTGGATAAAAACATTAATTCCTTCCCCCTCCACTGGGCACTTTTCTACAAAGAGGGGTCGCTTTTTTCGCCCATATTTTCACAAGTCATCCCCTCTTTTCAATTGACTAGCTTAATTTAAACCTTCGCCATTTCTGGTTTGACGATCAACTCAATGGCAAAGATGTCACTTTTTTTTCATGTTCTTTTCCTCCTTTGCGGCATGGGTTCGAGCCTGCCTGCCTACTACCACTTTTTTTTTTTTTTTGCTCAACACACACCTTCAAACACCCGGGCAATGCCGGACACCCAGGCTAGTATATATATATATATATATATATATATATATATATATATATATATATATATATATATTTCCCCAAGACATTTGGCCTTGATGGAAGGGAGACTAAAACTTGCTGCTATGGTTTCAAATGATCTGAAATAACAGCAAATATTCCAAATATTTCTCATATGTTATATCTCCTCTCTTTTGGAAATAAGGTACGATTATGAATATCTCCCGTATCAAATAATCCTTATACACTGTGAAATTTACTTTATGTATGAAAACCAAAGAGGGGAGTTATAACATATGAGAAATATTTGGAATCAAATTTCCCCTTGCTGTTATTTCAGATCATTTGAAAGTATAGCAGCAAGTTTTAGTCTTCCCTCCATCAAGATTTTTGGTGAAATATCAGATATTTTGTAATTCATATGCAAAATTAGGAAAGCAAATGACTGATTGAAACATTTTACGGCTGTAAAAATGTACCAAAAATAGACTCTAGATGATGGATGATCCTCTTAATGAGCGACCTTAAGAGCAAATATCACATAGCCCACTACACGATTCAGGTTAGTACCTTTCCAATGAGCCTTCATTTGTTAATTTCTGATCAATAGTCCCTGAGATTTGGAACTTATAAAATTGCCAAAACAGGTGGTATATCTATACTGAACTGTTCATATCTTTAAGTATCGGTTGAGAAAATAAGTTAACATTACCCTTTATAAACATGAGGAATGAATTGGCACTCCCTCCCCCCAATAAAACGAGACATAGTTATATATGGAGTTAGAATCATCATACACCAAAACCTACAAAAGCGGATCCTGAAATTGGTGCCTGAAACACATATTGGGATGATGAAAACAAAAGCCCGACTCAGAACTAAGGTATGATGGCCCAATATAGATTAAGATGTATCCCGTGCACAACATTAGACCCAAGGTATCGTCATCCAGTGCATATGGCCAAAATGAAAGCCCCCTAGGAAATACTCCGCATAGACATCTGTGGGCCTTTCCCTAGTGGGAATTATGTAATCAGAATAATCTATGTGCGATCAAGATGGCCTGAGGCATTTGTTACTAAATCTTCCAGGGCTGATACAATAATAACACAAGGAAGGCCTCTGAGTTATCTCTGGCATATGGGGAAACTTGATGTTTGTTGATGAACTTCTTGATGCTGACAGGGTCTCGAACATTTAGTTGTTGATGTTGTGTTTCAGGCGAAACTGTCTGTTGAATCAGGCAAGTTAGTTTGTTGTGTGAGGTGTCCTTCTCTGACGGGTGGTGTTTTTGAATGAGAAACTCAGTGTCTTGAGAGGTGGCGACATCAGATTTTACACCGCTATCCAAGTATTGTTGTACTTCAGACGCTATACCAATTGCAGTATAGTGGTTGTCCACCATCTTGACGAGGTGGGAGTAGATGTTTGTTTTCCCTACTTTCACTTTTTTGGTCATAATCATTGTGACTATGATGGAAATAAATCTGTCGACAGATGTTCCGAGTTTCTGCCCTTTTTAAATTTACACTTAATGTGGACGGACGCCTTTCTGAATATAGTTTTTTTTTTTTTTTTTTTACATAGGCATCACCACTTATCAAGGCCAAGAGGCCACTCAAGGATAAGGGTTAAAGAGTGTACAGTAGAAATTGGACAACATAGTAATCATTAGTAATGAAAATTTGGTAAATTTGATAACTTATATAGAACGGCTCATCAAGAACTTATTTACGTTAGACTTGAACACAACCATATTGTAGTCAGCTGGAAAGCAGGAAAACGGAAGACAATTCCACAGGCGTGCAGTTCTAAGAAAGAAGCTTTGTTCATGGAATCTACGTTTAGGTTTAGGCACAGATAAAGAGTGGGAGAAATTATTGATAGTGTGTACAGCTAGACGAGTGTTTCTTGTGAAAGTTTGGCGAGGGGGGACCATAGATTGAAGCCCAGTCGAACACTTTCCATGAAAATAACGATACATCAGATACAAACTCGCAACATCTCTTCTGTGAGATAGAGGTTGCAAGGAAAAGTAAAGGACATCTCCTACGAGGCTACGAAGTCTATTTTGAACGCTATCAAGGCAGGACAAGTCCTTTCTAGCAGCTCCTGCCCAGATGTGGCAACAGTATTCCATCCTTGGACGTACCTGGCTCTTATATAGATAGAGAATAGCATCAGCAATGAGATATTTACCGGATCGATAGAAAGATCCCACCATTTTTCCAGCGGCCTTGGCAACAGATTTGATGTACGTGTTCCATTTAAGATCAGAAGTAATGGTCAAGCCCAGAAGCTTGTCAAAACTTGAGGCCTCCTCAAGACGAGAGCCATTCATTTCAATTGATGCCAGATGGGGATCAGAATGTTGATGATATAAAGAGAGAAGCTTGGTTTTAGATGCATTAAAAGTAACCAGCCACTCCTTTCCCCATTGTACTACCTGCTCAAGATCAGAGGAGAGAGAATTGGAGAGAACTTGGTCGTTTACTGTCTTAGATGTGCAACCATAAATGGTAGTGTCGTCAGCATAAATGTCTACAAATGATGTAAGGATGTGATTTGGAAGATCATTAATGTAGATCAGGAAAAGAGTTGGGCCCAGGATGGACCCCTGAGGGACACCGGCATTAATACTGTGAGATTCTGATTTTTGCCCCTCAACTACTACTCTTATGAACCTATCAGAAAGAAATGATTTAATAATTGAGAAGACATTTCCAGCTATACCATAGCTGGAAATGTCTGTGGATGTGTTCTGCTCCGGGTCGAGCATCTGCTAAAATACACCATGGTTCAGCATGTCTTTTGTGGACTTGACAAATTTGCCTTCCAGCCTGGGATAGGTGGTTAGCTCTGGTACATGTATTATGTATATTTTGTTCAGTACCATGATGAATTGGTTCATGTTGTTTCTTAGACAGAAAGCCTTCTGTGGCTTCATAACGTCTCATATCATTTATTGGGGCATTAGTAAGTTGTAATTACTGTTTTTCTGAGTCGTGGTGGTTTTTGTTACAGGTGTTGATTTTAGGGCATCTATTGTCGCTTTGAATCTCCCAAAGTGCATCCTCAGATGGTTGTGTCAGTCCCATCTTCAAGTGGAATAATAGCTGTTTCTGTTCCTTGATTAGAGTGAACAATTCTGATCGTGTGAAACCCATGTAACTGCCTGCAATCATCTGGCTGAACGTTCTAATGATTTGTTATATTACAAAACTGAGCATATGGAAGAAGAAGGACAAATAGAAGATTTTTAAAACTTTTATTGAGGTCAATATGATCATAGTGAATGCTGTTGATATTGTTAGGATGTGCCGGTGCTGGTGGAGACAATGACGAGGATATTGATTAGCTACTTGGAGTAAGGATAGCAATTGGTCGACAGGCTTTTGGGAGTCAGTGGTGAAGGAAGGGTCGTTTGGACAGCTGCTACAAGTGTCATCTGGGGTGAGGTCGATGACAGCTTCCTGCTGCTGATGCTGTGGCTTGGGGTGTTGCTGATGTTATCTTAGGTGAGGTTGATGACGGTTAGATGCTGCTGATGCTGTGGCTAGGGTTGTTGCTGATATTGTCTTAGGTGCGGTTGACGATGACTGGCTGCTGCTGATGCTGTGGCTAGGTTAGGGTTGTTGCCAATGTTGTCTTAAGTGAGGTCATCAACGGCTGGCTGCTGCTGATGCTGTGGCTAGAACTGTTGCTAATGTTGTCTTGGATGAGGTCGATGATGGGTGGTTGGTGATGATATTGTGGCTTGGGTTGCTGCTGGAATGGCAGCATTGACAGACAACCTCACTGCTCGGCAAATATAGTCTAGTTTCCACGTCTTAACATACAGCAGGGAGTCATCTGTTTAGGGGGGTATGTTCACTTGTCCATATCAGATTGATGCTGATAAACTCGTGGATGTATTCGAGTAAGAATTATACTCTCATAGTGTCCCATGAGTAAATTATTTGTGTCGATGTACATGTAGGAAAGTCGTTGGCTGTTTTGTTCATATTTCAAACTTGATTCTTTTTCTGTTGAATGGTTCTTTCTAGTGGTTTTCTTGCTTGGATGACTTGCAAATTATACTGCTGATGTAGACACAGAAAAAGCAGACTTTGACACTCTCATGTGCACGTGGTATGTCTGTTTAGTTTGTGTGAACACGGTTTGTCTCAGTGCTAATCATTGTTATCACTATCACTGCTTCTGCTGATTTTGTCTTTTGTTTATGTAAATCTGGAGGAAGATGTAATATAAGATACTTCTATGCAATTACTACTGCCTGCCTGCTCCCTGAGACTACCTTTCTTCAACCAGCGGCTTCCAGCTTCCTGCAACCTTCCAGCACTTCCTGCAGCCTTGTAGCACGTCCTGAAGCTGTTTCAGTGCCACCTACAACCTTCCAGCGCCTTCTGCAGCCTTCCAGTAACTTCTGCAGCCTTCCAGTGCTTGCTGCAGCCTTCCAGCACCTCCTGCAGCCTTCCAGTGCCACCTGCAGCCTTCCAGCACCCCCCTGCAGCTCTCAGCTGCATATCAGTGCCTGTAGCTACTCCTTCCAGTGCCAGTCGTCATCAGGCTACCCATACCAGTGCCTACTAACGTCCAGCAGTCCTATTCCAGTATTCACTGTCGCCTGGTTACTTCCTCCAGTTCCTACTGAAGTCAAGCTGCCCTATTCCAATGGCTGATCCTGATTTAATTGGACCGACCATAATTTCCAGGCCTTTCGATTTTGCTACTTGCATTTATTTCTCTTGGTAAATAAAGACGATTCATCGTCTTTAAACGTACTTCAGCATTTGTCTGTCTTCCTTTGCTATTGTTGTTCTCTTTTGCCTCTGTGTCTATCTTATAGTAGTACAGTTAATTGGCGCATCTTCATACTGGCTTCCAACCCACTGCAACAAATTTATTTTATGACACATCACAAATAAAAAGACTCCCCAATAGCAGAACTTGTCAACAACAAAGGGATGACAACTTAATTTTTAATAACGACTTCTGGGGGGTAGAAGCAGTCAGAAAAATATAGAAGATTAGAAAGATGGCATATATACTTTGGGATATGGAGATATAAACACATAAACTCATCCAAGCAAGGAGGCTGTCCTAGCAGATCACAAGATAAACTTAAGTGACAGAAAATCGACTGAAAAGAATATGGAACATGAAGAAAGTCAATATACCAATAATTGTATGAGCAGTAAGAACAGTCTCAACTATCTCGGAAAGCAAACTAGGAGAAATTGGAATCAAGATGAAGACTAAGACTGTAAAGCAGATGGTAATCCTGAAAACTCTTGAATGCGAAAACTAACCCACATGAACTTCAAACACTAACCAACCACATAGAAACTAAAATAAAAGTAAAACAAACAAAATAGAAGAAACACCCAATGAATCTAAGGAATTTGAAAGTAAGAAAACTTTTCAAATTTCCAATCCCCCTAAAATAAGAAAAAGAAATCATGCCACAAAGAATATGTGGGAAAGGTCTAGGAGGATAGAAAGATCCAGGAGGGCAAGCACTAACTAGACCTCGACTGGGTGAGTTTAATGTCTCTTTTCCATGCTAGCATGGGTGAGACACTTTTGCCTGATGGTTCTTCTCAACTTCTCCAGGTTGTTGATCTAAAAGTATTGAGTTTTCTCCTCTTGTCTATAGATAAAAGGAAGTATGTTTAGAGGAACCTCCTCTTTGTTTGTTTGTTTTATTTGACTAGATGGCGATTTAGCGGATACTGGGTGAATGGCTAGAATAAATTAATACAGGCCTCTTGGTGTTGTGCAAGGTCTGGTCCTAATCTCAATTTCCTAAGAGCATTCTTAATTAATTAACACCATATCTTACATGGTCTACCTCTCACTCTAAATCCATCAACCTCAACCTTATGGATAAGTACATAAATATGTTCTCGAATCTGTGACACATGTAGCATAGTTGATTTTCAGTGAGATAGAACTAAAATGAAAAATATTACTTTTCGATAAAAAAATGAAAATTGCTAATAACTTAGGTACTAGTTACTAATAAAAAAAACTATTATTATATAGAAAATAATGATAATAATGTATGTGTCACCATAAACTGTCGCCATGCCAAATAAGTAAGGATGGTCAAGGAGGATGGAACGACAGAGAAGTGAAAGAACTAGCCAGACCTCCGTTGGATGAGTGCAAAGAGGACTGGGACTCTGCGGAGGCTTATTGCCAGCAGAATTTCAGGGAAGACCAATAGTTGCTGCCAACGAAAAAGTAATGGTAACTGACTGTTGCAATAACACAAATTCACCTGCAAAGGTTATCAAAAGGCGAGGAGAGTACTGGAAATCTAGGGAGAATTGTTGTCACTCAGACTCCAGAGAACACTATAAATTTTTCTCAAAGAGAAGTCCTTTATGATGGTCTGTGACTACTCCTAGTGAGTAAAATAATAATAATAATAATAATAATAATAATAATAATAATAATAATAATAATAATGTACAAGTTTTGAAAACTTGAATAACGTCTTTATTTTTACTTGTATTCATTCCAAACAAGGCACATGGCCACTGACACATATGGAGGAAAGTATTGTGATTAGAGGACAAATTTATAGGAAACATCCTAAATGAGTAGTTGTGCAACAAGGTGGTTTTTTACATTACATTTAAATTTCTACACCTTACTACAACTGGGGGAATAGAGAGCGGAGAAAGAATTCCAAAAGCAAGCAGTCTAAAGAAGGTGTCATTAAAGTAGTTGTACAGAGAGTTATTTTATTTTTTTATTGCATTTTATTTTATTTTATTGCATTTTCACCCCAAACAAGGCATAGTGCCTCGTTGATGTAGAGGGCTACTATCTGGGACATAATTGCAGGGACACTGTTAAGGGAGTTTAACAGCAAGATGTCTATTCAGATTACACTTGAATTTCTTTGGAGCATCTACCATAAAATTCTTGTAAAACAGGCAGAGGTTTGCAACTTTTTGTCAGTGGAACAGAGGCTGAAGACCAACTGACTGTTCAGGACTAATTAGGTTAGTGAATCTCTTTTGAATCCTGTCCAGGTGTCAAAGACAAGTAGCAGGTGCACAAGCCCAAATGTGACAACAATACTCCATACATGGTCGAATAGTGGCCTTGTAGAGGTACAGGATACTCTCAGGTGTAAGTACCTTTCTAGCATGCTAGAGAGAACTCACATTTCTCGCAGCAAACATGGCAATGCCCTCAATGTATCTGTTCCAACTCATGTTCCCTGTGAACATTAAACCAAGGAGTTTGAAAGAAGTACTTTCAGGTAATATATTATTAGCCATAACTATTGGTGGTTGAGAAATTTTCTTGTAATTATTAATGGAAAGAAGTTTAGTCTTGGCAGCATTAAATGCGATGATCCAGTTTTGTTTCCATTCCACTGCAGATTGGAGGTCTTCCTCCAGTGTTTCCACCATTACCTTCGATATGTGTTTATTTATTTTCCCCTCGTGCCTGTTATAGAGCGTGGTGTCATCAGTAAATATACCCATCTCAGAGACAATTTTATCAGTGAGGTCATTTATGAATATCAGGAATAATAAATGTCCAAGGACTGACCCCTGAGATACACCCGTTTAGATGTATGACCATCGAGTGCGACTGTGGTATTTCCATGTGGGGACAACTGCTTCTCTGTCACATTCCACAAAATCAGCCACTTCCCCTGTGTTCAGCGGGAAAGGAGCAGGTTATAATCCAATCTTTAAGGAATTTCCAAACAGCATGTTGGTAATATCATAGTTTTTTGAGAAAAGATGTATAGGTAGTTTTTGCGTGAGTGCACAAAACCCCTAATAAAAGGTTAATAAATATAAAAGACGCAGAATAATTAAACACATCTTTTTTATAACAAAACAACGAAAAGTTTTATTTCGCATTAAGAAGGACTGTATCTGAGGCGAAAGAAAATAGAAAGGAACAGAAAGTTCTCGGGTGGTCTACTGTCTGGAAGCAGAAAACTTGATGTGTCCCCAGACTGTCCAGCCTTAAGTCGAGTAGTTGCAGCCTGAAGGGATTCAGTGGACAGAGAGCGAAAGAAAAAGAGAGAGGTTTGTGTCTTTGATTGTTTGGGCTCCTCTACTGGCTGCTGGATCATCCCAGACAGGAGTAAATAGTCCATTGAGGGACACATAGAATTAATGCGCCCTGGTAGCTGACTGGTCAGTGTGTGGCCGAATCAGTCAGTAAGGAAGCATTTAATCCACAAAAAAATAGTCTGTTATGGTAACTGCTACAGATGCTTCTGATTAGGTTTGCAGTGGTAGTGGTAGTGGTAGTGGTGGTTATGAGCATATCAACCATTATTACAAGGTGACATAGGGCCGACCACTTCTCTAGACGAATTCATAA
This sequence comes from Euprymna scolopes, assembly GCF_053919585.1. NCBI lineage: Eukaryota > Metazoa > Mollusca > Cephalopoda > Sepiida > Sepiolidae > Euprymna > Euprymna scolopes. Next base: position 52,473,534 of record NC_136502.1, read on the forward strand.
TTAAAGGATACTCCAACTTAACATCTAAATCTGACCGCCAAGATCGCCATGGGCATGGAATATGTGCCTACATCAAAGATGGCTTTCCATGTGGTAGGGATATCTCCAGAGAAGACCCAATTTACCTTATATGTGCTTCCGGGTTGCACTGGCTTTGTGGGAAGATGATGAGAATTAGCAGCGAACCGGATGTTAACGCATCCACCATGAGAGACAAAATGAAAAATCGTCTTTTGCACATGGCTCCACGCATCGCTCCCGCTTGGGAAGAAAAAAATAAGATAACCACAAAATAATTATCGACCAATGGCAGAGCTTCGTGCCTAAAATAAACACCTCAAATATCACAGTCACTTGGAGCCGGTGTGCCACTACAAAACGAGGGATTTGAGGGAACCAAAAGGAGGGAAGAGGAGATTCGCCCTGCTGTGTCAGTGAATGCACGGACAGATTCTCCCACCCGACCTAAAGAGATGAAGAGAAGAGAACTCGCCCCGCTGCGTCAGTGAACGTATCGACGGATTCTGTCACCAAACCTGAAGAGACATAATGAAGAAGAAAAAGAAATAAGGCACCAGTGAAGTGAAGCCGATTACGCTCTCATGTTATGGGCCAAACGCCTTCAATTCTAAACACTGCCTAATTCACACAAATCAAGGAAGAGAGGAGAAAAAAGAAGACGAAGACGCTGCTGCTGATGAAAAAGTCACCCGCTTTCCAGTTACAAGCCAGAACACGCATCACCGACAGCAGGATGACCGGCCTACCCTAACCGTCTCCATCGTCCAAAAGATAAGCTACATTTCACGAACATTCATTCCTTGTCAATTCATACATACCTACAAACAGTTTACGAACATTCATTCCTTGTTAAATCATACATACCTGCAAACATTGTACGAACATTTCACCGTAATACAAACTGTCAAATATCTCCATCGGACAATCCATTCTTTGTTAAATCACATTTCATCCTACGAACACTTTGCCTCTCCTAATACAAGTTGTTAGTAGTAAATAAAGTCGGTTCTCAACCTTCAATATTCGTCTGTTTTTAATTATATGGAGTCAGAATCTACACACTTCCAATGTTGTTCATTTCATGTATTCTTTGTTGTGACCTCTATGGCGTCCTTTCCTACCCCTAATCCTTTTTATAAATACTGAGGCCATAGCTTACACCACTGCACTTATATTTGCCCTCTATCGCCACCACAACAGTGAGGTTACTATCTTTAAGAGCATATCTGAGAAAATTGACCACATCCTGTCTGCTCATCCTTCGGCTAACATTCACATCTGATGTGACTTCCATGTTCATAATGTGGAATGGCTGACCCACTCAAATAAAACCGATGACAAGGGGAGGTTTTGTCATGATTTTGCCATTGCCTATGACCTCACTCAGATTGTTCACGAACCCACCCTTGTGCCTGATACACCCGGTCAATATGCAAGCCTTCTAGACCTTTTCCTCACAACTTCCCCTGAACTGTGTTCATGTTCCGTTCTATCTCCTCTGCGATCCTCTGACCACTCAGTTGTAGCAGTTAAGATAAAAATGAAATGTAATAAGTCTTCAGACATACCTCTCCACCGTACTGTATATCGATACTCTATGGCTGACTGGGATAGCTTCCGTACATTCATATCTGACCTACCTCTGCATTCCATGTTTAAAAAGGATGTGTCCTCTATAGTATCAGACCTGACCAAATGGTTAATTGTAGGCATAGACCGATTCATACGATCCAAAAAATTCGAACAAAAACCTAACAGCCAGCCATGGTTCTCCCCTGAATATGCTGCTGCCATCGCGCACACAAATCACTTTTTACATAGCTACCAACGTAATAGATGTACTGAGACTGATGCAACTACTGTAAAAGAGTAATAAAACATGCAAGAGAGCTATATGCTCAGTCTGTTAAATCCAAAGTAGCTGAGCAGCGGCTTGGTTCCCACCAGTTCTGGCAATTACAAACAGGATCTTGAATGGAAGCGTGCATTCTATCCGAACTATCATCAATGGACCTGAGGTCATCTCGTCAGCATCAGACAAGGCCAGACTATTTGCAAAGAACTTTGCAGCAAATTCTACCCTATGCGACAATGACCATCAACTCCCTGTATTTCCTCCTATAACAGACAACACACTATGCAACATACAAATATCTGTGCATGAGGTCGCCAAGCTAATCAAGAACCTTGATTCCAGTAAAGCAACTGGCCCTGATGGCATTCCAGTTATAGTGCTGAAAAAGCTTCAACCAGAACTTGCCCCCATACTTACAAAACTGTTTAAGCGTTGCCTTAAGGAGAAGTGCTTTCGAACACCCTGGAAAACTTCATCAGTATGCCCTGTATTTAAGAATTCAGGTGAAAAGTCATCTCCTTCTCAGTACAGACCAATAAATCTCCTGTATGTCATGAGTAAGTTGTTGGAATCCATATTAAATAAAGAAGTAGTCAACCACCTCAACAGAAACAACCTTTTTAGTGACATGCAATATGGTTTCCGCTCTGCAAGATCTACAGCATGGCACGCATTAAATGAGGATAGACGGTCCCAGGGGCTCGTCCTGCACGGTGAAGTCATGTGTTATAGGTGAAATGCCAGGACCACATTGCGAGGAACTGCCGGCAGTGACTGATAGCTATTTGCTGCTACCGATGTAATAAGACTTGTCATATAGCCAGGGATTGTTCGGGAAACGGGGTCATGGACAAGGTGCCAGCGCCGATCTCTTTCCCAAACAGAAATTAGACGAGACACTTCCGACCATTCAGGTCTATGTCAATGAGACATTGTGCTCAGCACTTTTTGACTCTGGGTGCTCTCGCACCATAGTGAGTGCGGGCCTCTGCCGCGCTTGGAAGAAGAAGACTACTAGATTAACCACCCTCAGTGGACTGACGCGGACATGTTGTGGGGTGGACACTGTGAACATTCGCACTAAAACTGGCCAACATCGAAGCGCTGGTAGTACTCAAGAAACCGCTGATCTGCTTCTAGGCTATGATGCCATCAGAGCCCTAGGTGGTGCTAACATAACGCAGCCGGGGATGATACAGTTTCAGGAGAAGGTTCCAGTGTGTGCTGCTTTGAAGATTGATCAGCCAGACTTTATTGTCGAGTTTGACCAGCAGCAGAAGGCTTGGACAGCTGCGTGGAAGTGGTTGGAAGACCAGGAACCAGCCAAACTGTGAAATGAGGTAACAGAGTACCATGTGCCCGACCAAATGAGGCCTGCATATGAAAAGGAATTTCGTGATTGGATCAAGGATGGCTGGTTGATTCCCTACCCCTATGAGAAAATTGGACCTCCCAAAGGCCTGATTCCGCTGATGGCAGTCGCTCAGCACAACAAAGCAAAGGTGAGGCCAGTGATGGACTATCGCGAACTGAACGCGCATGTCGATGTGTTCATGGCAGATGCTGACGTTTGTGCCAGCAAGTTACGAGAGTGGCGCCAGCAGGGTTCCAATGTGTCCCTGCTGGATCTAAGAAAAGCATACCTGCAGGTCCGAATCAGTGAAACAATGTGGCCATTTCAGACGGTAGTGGTTGCTGGCAGGCGGTACTGCCTTATCAGTCTAGGCTTTGGGCTGAACGTGGCACCCCAAATAATGAAGACCATTATTAACACTGTGTTGTCACAGGAAGAGACAATAAAAGGTGTCTATCTATATAGTGCCCAATGTCTTCACGAGGCGAGCAGTATTCTTCCTGCGTGGAAAACTTGTGGGGCACCTACCAGTGTGTGGATGGATTCGTGTGGCAACAAGCATCATAAAAAGGAGGGCAAGCGCAGTCACCAAAGGCTGGGATGATGAAACAGCCGACGATTTATTGGTTTGCATGGGGAAGGAGACCATCGCAAGGGTAAAGCAGGATGACCCCGCCAAAGGAGACTGGTGCGTGCAGGGAGACAAACTGAATGTGTGGGTGGATACGAGCTCTCTGGCAATTGGTGTGCTGTCTGAGAAGAATGCTGCTGGTTGCGACCGGCGAGTGACACTGCTCATATCAACCTGGCAAAGCTCAATGCGGTGATAAAAGATATCAACCTGGCACTCCAGTGGAAAGTCAGGAAATCACGCATACCCACAGATTCACTATGTGTAACACTGGATATCAGACATACTGACAGGCAAGACCAGGGTACACACTAAGGCAGCCAGCGAGATGCTGATCAGTGGAGGTTAGAGACTGTAAAAAAGCTGGTAACAGAGTACAACCTGTCTGTGGATGCGGTACTGGTTACTTCAAATTGCAACCTTGCTGATAGGCTCACTCGGATGCCACAGAGATGGTATGACACCATGAAGAAGAAAGCCGAGCCAGTACCATTATGTGCCGCCTCTATTGAGGTGGCGGATGAAAGCAGGAAGATACACCACCTCAGTGAACACCGCGGAGTGAGACGGACATGTTATTTTGTGCAGTTGTCCAATCCATCGGTGTCTAAATGTGCAGTGAAAGTGGTAGTGAAGGAATGCCAAACATGCCAGTCAATCCGGCCAGATGGTGGAAAGGTCAGCTGGGAGTAAGCATGTCTTGGAGCCGACTGGGTATGGACATAACCCACTATGGCAGCCAGCACTTCCTCACCTTAATTGATTGTGAAACGACACGGCTTGCAATCTGGAGTCCGTTAATAAGATAGGATTCCTCCAGTGTGATCCGTGAATTGGAGTCTATATTTTATGAAAGGGGGCCGCCTGAAGAGATCCTCGCAGACAATGACACGGCTTTCTGCAGTGGGGAGTTCAGACGTTTCGCAGACAAGTGGGGGATCCAGCTCAGACACAGATGTGCATATGATATGTATCAAGTGGCAACGCCATAGCAGAGCAGTGCAATCAAAGTGCGAAGAGGATCACATCAAGAAAACAATGCAGGATCACAGAGGCAGTCTATAGACATAAGGCAACTCCAAAGGACGGCATGACTGCTGCAAGTGCACCCACCAATGCGATCCATTGCTATCGAGTGCACATCAAGGACATTGACTCCTGTCTGACTAATTGGCTGGAAACCCGAGGGGCGTATGACATAGGGAACACTGTTTGGGTGAAGCCTCCCAATAATCAATGCACCAGCAGCTTTCAAAGAGGCCGAATCACTGGCATTATCAGTGAGCAATTCGTGCTAGTCAATGGTACTCCACGCGATGTGAAGGATATCCGGCTTACCCGGAATACAAACCAGTTGGCGAGTGGCAGTGATGCTAAATGTGTGGTCTGAAGACCAGGGGGGAGTGTAGAGTTGAATGTAATAATCAAAGAAGAAAGCGCCCCCCCCCCATGTGTGTGTGTTGTGCGGTCATGCAACTTACCTTCGGATGGGATCTGAGAGAAAAAGAAATTAAAGATGGCAACCATGGATTTATAAGGTGTAGTCTCGTGGAATCTCATGAGATCTCATCTTCCACTGCACATGTATGCAAATGGAACGGGGTCAGTTTTCTGATAAAATGTCTGTTAGCAGAGGCAGTGGGGAGAAATGTGCTGGAAGTTGAGAGAGAAAGTTGTCAGTGACGAATTCTAGCTGGACTTTTGCGCATTGTATTTGGTTTATTTTGTTTTGCTGTTTACCAGCCCATTTAATGTCAACTGCTTATATTTAAAAATAAATAAATGCCATCAGTTACCCTCCCAAATCAGATTCCACTTTTGTTAGGTGGTTATGTGTGAATACCCTGAAAAAAATGTGGTTTAGAATTTAAAGTAGGTTATTAGTGTAGCATACTTATCAAACATAAAATGATCCCCATTATCGGATTATTCTAAAATTTTAGGGGAGTTAATTAATTTTTATCTCTAACTTCTCTCAGTATGACTGGCAAAACCGTGAAACTACAGGAAATCGCCTTAAAACGTTGCAATGGCCCAGAAATTAGCATCATTTTACGTTAAATTGAACAACACTATTTTATGGCCAACACTTTCCACCAGCAATCATAATTAATAATCAATGATTTTTTTCAGTTTGCTCTAAATATTTTAAAAAAGAAAACAGCATTTTCATGATTAAAATATTTTACATTTTTACAATATTTTCTTTTGGTATTTGTTTAGTGTAATCTAGACATAAAATAAAATGAAAATATTGAAAGCAAATTATATTGTACGTACCCGTTATGGAATTAAGTTCATATAAAAACAAATTCACTTAATTTGATCAAGTACCTTTTGTTTTTCATAGAGGAAATTCAATATAGCAACAGCCATCCATTCTACTGCCACTATAAGAGTTTGTTCTGGTAGACATTCCTGGTATAGTCAGGTACCATGTCACCCTGTTAATCAGTTTACTAGGAGAGCGAATGTTGACAAATTTCTATGATTGAATCTATTCCTTGTCATTGTGATCACACATCAAGCTGAAATCCCGCTCATCGATTGAGATGTCAGCACACCAATTCAGGCTTCTTAGATGTTTAATCATCAGATAAATGCCATCAAGGAACTTGATGACATCAGTCCCAACAGTAAACTGAACTCCAACAGCGGTTCATCTACAACTAAAGCTTCTAGGTCAATGGCTGAAACATGCTCAACCTCTAACTTCCTGCTGTGTCCTTGGCAATTCAATATCCTTCTGTAAGCTGTTAGGACTCGCACTGCCTTCTGCTTCCAAAAATGACACATGGCTTTGCTCACCAATATCTGCAAGTAACTGGAATCAATCAAAACCATGCAATCTTGCAAATTCGCGTATCTGCCCATGCCTACTTCGGACATGCAGATCATATGTGATACTTCAACAGATTCACCTAGACCGTTTGTTCCCATGACTCATTGTAGAGCTGTCTTTGACACACTACATAATCTGGCACACCTCGGACGCAAAGCCACATTAAAGCTGATTACAGTGAGATTTTTTTGGCCTAATATGAGGCGTGACATCACTTCCTGGACATGTTCCTGCGTTTCCTGTAAGAAGTCAAAGGTGCACAACCATATCCGTGCGCCCCTGGGAACATTCAGCACCCCAGATGCTCGGTTCAGCCATGTTCACATCGATCTGGTTGGACCATGGCCACTCAGCCAGAGATTTACTTATCTCCTGACCTGCATAGATGGTTTCACACGATGGCCTGAAGCTATTCCCTTTAAGGACATTTTGGCTGAATCTGTAGTGCAAGCCCTTATATCGGGCTGGATATCGTGCTATGGAGTCTCCACAATAATTACCACAGCTCGTGGAGCACAGTTTGAATCCTACCTGTTCCAGGAATTTTCCAGGATTTTAGGGATCAAACGTATTCGAACAACAAGCTATCACTCAGTTTTGAACGAAATGATAGACCGCTTCCATTGACAATTGAAAGCTGCCTTACACGCTTACCCTGACCAACAGCAATGGAGCCAATACATACCTGTTGTCCTTCTTGTCTGCAGCTATCAAAGAGGACCTGGGATACTCTCCAGCCAACTTGTCTATGGAGTACCTCTATCCCGATAGAACTAGGATTGTCAGATCTAGCTCTGTTTATAAACAGACTGCAGGCTTATTTTAGTAAGCTCCCACCCATGACACCTAGGGAACAAACCATAGAATCTTTGGTCCCCAAAGACATTTCTTCATGGACACACGTGTTTTTTAGAAAAGACTGTGTGAAAGCCCTCTAACACCGCCTTATACTGGTCCTTATCGCGTGTTATCGTGCACTTCTAAACTTTTCACCGTGGATATTAGGGGCAAAAAAGAAACAGTATCTGTTGACAGAGTGAAAAGAACTTTTCTTGACTCAGAAACACAAGACACACATATCCCACCTACATTCACACAACAAACACCTGAAGTGAATACTGAAAATGACAACTATGTCACTATTACACGTAGTGGCCGCCGCATACATTGGCCCCAAAACATTATGCAAAACTTTGTATATTTAAACCCCTGTAAATTCGGTTTATTTAAAAAAAAAACCCAAAAGAACAATAAATTTTAGCTGGAACTTTCTATTCTCATTACCCCTTTATATATTCTTTCTTCGGCAACATAAACTTCCAGACATTACATTACCTTGTGTTCTGTATTTTTCTAAAGACTGCTACCTTTTTATTTTTCTTCATCGGCTTTTCGCCTAAGCAGGGGGTGATGTAGCAGTTAATGAACTGTTTACTATAAGCGGATCAATGCCCGGTGCCAAAGTGATTTGGCCACACTGACCAATCGGTTGGCAGGACACATTCATTTGAGCTGTCCCCTTAAGGAGTATTTTTAGCCCTTTGGGATCTCAGCTGCAATCACCAGAGAGACACCAGCAAGCGACCTATACAGGCCTCTCTCATTCACACCTCCTACTGCTACTTGTTGACGACTGCAGTCTGATGGCAGACGAAACCTTCAAACAGACATTTACACTTCCTTTCTTTCTCTCCAGTTTGAGATACAATCTCGCCTTTTTTAAATAAACCCTTTATTATTGTTTTGTTAAAAGCAATGTCGTTTCGCATTGTGTTTATTTAAGTAATTATTAGGAGAGAAATCCACATTTCCCTTCTATAAATCACATCACTCTACATAAACACATATAAGATATCAATGGATATATACCTGAGAATCAAAACAAGTAAAAGAATATGCTGTTGTCATAGCCCTACTGATTACTATTTAATTCCATGACTGTACTAACATGCAGAAGTTTAAATGAAAAGACACCTCACTAATGACATTACTTAGTGCGCCCCTGTAGATAAGGTTCCAAATAGCAATATTTGCTTTTCTGTACAACAGTTTAAAAAATGTTTTTAAACTATGATAATTAACATTGCATGCAAAAGTGTAATACAGTTAACAATGAAAAAAAGGAGGAAATAAACAAATATATAACAACAAATAACTTCTACCAAACGATAGAAAATGTAATGTTCTATTGCTCTGACATTTTTAAAGTTTTGAAAACTGTTTGTAATTTTAGTTATTTTTTAATTTATTTCGTTATTGTACCTATTTACTATGCCTCCCCACGGGACAGAGTTAGACACCAGGGTCGTTTTTTAACGTGGAGAAAAGGTACAAAAATAAAAATTGTCTCAGTCGTGAAGGATTTCTCCTCCACCGAAAGAGAACAAGAAAATGAAGTGCAGCATCTGAAGAACAGATACTACACTTTTTATTTATTTGCTTCCCCACTGAGCAAATTAGGCAGGAGGCCGTTTTTTAATGTGGAGATAGGGGGAAGGGGGAGGGAAAGGGGGATCCAGCTCCCGAGAGAAGGGAAGTGGGAGCCAGATTAGAAACTGTTGGTATGAAGGGTTGCCCCTTCAGTGACCAAGGTCAGATATGTGGGGTTACCCCCACATATGGTCTTTGCTAGTCATAGCTGGTCTTTGCTAGTCTTAGCTTTGCAGCATCTGCCGGAACAGATTGTATTTATTTGCTCCCCCACCGAGCAAATTAGGCACAAGGCCAATTTTAAATGTGAGAAATGAAGGGAGGGGGAAGGGAAAAAGGGGACCAGCTAGATACTACACTTTGATACTACACTTTGATCTTGTCCAAAGAGCCAAGAGCGAAATTCGAAAATTGGATTTCAAGTGAAACCAATGCTATCTACTGAATTGTCATGTCACAATAGTTTGCGAAGACAATTCGCGAATATCTGGTTATTTTTATATTAAAAAAAGAAAGAAAAAGAAATGAAAAAGAAGCAACTGGAGAACAAAAGGGGAGGTAAATATTTTCTGAAAACTAAAAATCTTCGGCCAATTTAGCAAAACTTAATTTTCGCTAATTGTCTTTGAAAAAAATGTTTTCGCTAATAATTAATTTTCTACCTAATTGTTTTTCGTGATCTTTTTTTTTAATACTTTCATTACTGCGACATGATAATTCTGTAAATACTATAGGTTTCACTTGAAATTCAATCCTTCAATTTTAGAATTTAGCTAAGGTGTAGTATCTGTTCTTCAGATGTGGCACTTCCATTTCTCTTTTGGCGGAGGAGAGGTCCTTCACGACTGAGACAGTTTTTATTTTTGTACCTTTTCTCCACGTTAAAAAACGACCCTGGTGTCTAACTCTGTCCCGTGGGTGGGGAGGCATAGTAAATAGGTACAATAACGAAGAAGAACCCAATTTTTTTCCAAATAAAATAGACGACGATTTTTTTCTCCGTTTGAAGTGGTCGCATATTTATTATTAAAAATAAATAAGCTGGCGCAACTACAACCCTAACCTGAATTTTCCCACGGGTAAGCTTTTATTATTATTATTATGTTCTTAGACATATATACTCTGACTACACGATCGTTTACATGATAATTAGGAAAAAAAAAATTTAAAAAAAATGCTTATTTACTTTATTGAATTATCTCCCTTGTTGACTCTTTCATGTTTCTTCCCATGTTGATTTCAACTTTAAAACCTTCGTTTTAATTAACATCTTACTTACTTCGTAAATTTGCCTTTGCTAAAACAAGACAAAAGAAACACATAAAGGTAAGTCCAGTCACTATCGAATTTATTTTCTTTTACGTTTATTTTACGACAAAAAAACTATATTCTTGGTCTGTCATTAAAAGTTACAGTTTAAGTTTCCTGGTAAATGTTTTAACAACAAAACATAATTTCTCGCGGCTTAAAAAAAAAAAAAAATACCAACTTATAATTAAAAAAAGAAAAAAAGTAGGCACTTCTGCATGGCAATGACATGAGGCGTGCGAAATGAGTTAATGTCTTCTATCGCCATCTGCGAACCTCAAATATATAAACAAGTGTCTCCAAGAACGCAAAATATATAATAACGAAATAAAGAAAAAGCAAATATATGAAAACCAAAGCAATTTATTGTATAAAAAATGTATCAAAATATAATTTTAAAGTTTTAATAGTATTTCGGTAGTCAGCACTTATTGGTCCGTGCTGAAATAATAACGTTATTATTTAAAAAGCCATTCTTAACATGGGGAGGGTGTTTAAAAAAACATATAAAACTTTAATTAAACTTGGAAATACGATTTAAAAAATAGCACGGATCAGTAAGTGCATTAGCACCAGTATTTTTTTTTTTATGGGTAATTTCTAACTGAAAATAAAAATAAATATGTAAAAAACATGACACATTTATAGATTGTTTTTAGAATTATGTTTTATTAAAAAAAATTTTTTTTTTTTTACAGTATAAAAATGTATCAAAATATAATTTTAGTTTGTCAATGTAACAAAATAGAATTTTAAAAACATGAAACATTTCTAGAGGTTTAAGAATACTTTTTTGTACAGAAAGATTGTTTTTTGTTTTTTTTTATCACAGTAAGATTGTAAAATATAATTTGTTTGTCAGTGTAGCAAAACATCATTTTATTAAAGATAATTTTAGTTTGTCAATGTAGCAAAATAGAATTTAAAAAAAAACAACAAGAAACATGATAGAGCTTTAAGAAAGATATTTTCTGTACAGAAAGATTGTTTTTTTTTTTTGTTGTTTTGTTTTTTTTGTTGTTTTGTTTTTTGGATTTTTTTTTTCACAGTAAGATTGTATAAAAATATATCAAAATAAAAGTATAAGTTATCAACTCTGTTCTAGGCTGACCCCCTCCCAGCCATTCTTGAAATTAAAACGCACACATTATTCGCTTCATATCATTAACATGCAGAAGTGCCAAAAAGTAATTAAAGTAATTTAGTGTTGCAGATTATCAATTGGCTTTTAAAAATCATATTGCAAGCATTTTTTTTTTTTTTTTGCTATATATTTTTGTGGATATTTTATCGCCATACAGACTTGTGGTTAGTTGTAAACTGAACGAATTATCGTCATTATTGTAAATTTATATTTCTGAAACGTATATTTTTTGTATGGTTTAAAAATAGATATCCAAGAAAATTCCAGTTCTTACGTCATCAATTCCAAGTTTCACCAAAGATTTTGCGCAGCTGGCAAACTTCATTGAAATAACTTTTCCTGTTTTTTTTTTTTTTTTTAAACAGTTATTTAATGAAAGACACTGTTGAGGTCTTGTTCAGAATTCTCTTTATATTAAAAAGTAAAGAAAAATCTATATTTTATACATAGCTGCGACGAAACAAATATTATATTCCAAAAATCATGTATAATTAGTAACTTTACTTTTAGGTACGTACAAAATGAATAGCCAATACTCCAAATGTATGAGCATTTTGACCCCTCCATTTGCTTAAAAATTTACCAAAAATCAGGAAATTAACTAATTTTAATAAAATTTTCAGTATTTATCAAAGAATGATCACGGAATATAATGAACACACTACTTTTATTTGAATCTTAGTGAAAATGTATTATTTTGTTTAAACAAAAATTACCTTTACTAAAGTTATGGTTTTCAGTAGTAAAAAAAAAAAAACGAATGAATTTATTTTTGCTTTTTTTATGAAAAGAAAGCATCGTAAATTGTAACAATAAAAAAAAAAATCAGGAACATTATGAAAGAAAGATCCTAAAATCCGTTTTAATGGATTCAATATAACTTGAACAAAAATTAATTTCTCAAACTATCAATATTATCATTGAATTAAACATTCACTGGTAATTGTGCATAAAACCAGGTTTTAACTTTCAAACATATCCAATATTATTGAATTAAACATTGTTTATTTAATACTATCACACAAAAAAATTATAACTGCAAAAAATATTTCTACTTTTTTTTTAGATTACATGTTTCACGAAATTTTTATATGTAAAATTCTAATATTTTCCTTGCTTGAATGAATGTTAAACTTTCGGCATAACATAATTTTCATATAATCTTGAAAAAAATTTTTTTTTTTTTATTTAAAAGCAGGAACACGAAAATAATTAAATTAAAAATTGGTAAAAACTATACAAACATTTACAGCTTTTTGACTTTCTGACATTTTGGGCTTCCGTAGAATCATTGCTTACACAATTTTGTTCTGTTTACATTTAAACGAAGCTAGAATGTTTTTGCTTTTGAGGTTGTCAATAATTTTAATTCCTACTCGAGTTGGGCTGGATGCTCTGAGATGGCGCCAGTATAAAAGATTGCAAAATTATTGTTATTTTGTGATCCCAACTCAGGAGTCAGTTAACACCTAGATAAAAGATGCCACGTCAACTCTGTGGTAAGTTGCTGGACAAGCTTAGAAAGAAACTAATGACACCCACATCCCACAGAAGCTCCCATCCGCAATGCAACACATCATCATGCCCAGACTTGGTATGATACGTCGGCAACAAACTGGTAACAAATGAAATGCTCACTGAGGCACTGCTAGCACTCTACTGCATCAAATAAACTGAATAAGCACTATGCAAGAAGCTATAAGGCAGACAGGAAACACCGAAGAATATAGACAACGTCGGCACCCCTCAGAACTCTATGGAATGAAGTGGTGTGCTTCAATTAACCAACTGACCTCCAACTGGCCCAAGGCACATTTAGTATATATCCAAGGGCCTGCGCCTTCCACCACTCCTCCCTGTACATTTACGCTAATCACCCCTCATAGATGTAAAATGGCAGAGTCAAAGATGCTTTAGGTTGAACCGAACCTCTCAGATCTTCACCACCCTCTTGGCGTTGGTGCTTCCCTTATTTTTTCGACAAGGTCTGATAAAGCCATTTTTTTTGTACAAACAAGATGTTTTTTTTAATTCAATATCTTAGGACTTTATTAATTATCTTTGAAATAGACTCAGAAAACTAATATCTTCCAAAGGATTTTTACAATGGATTTATTTAACTTCAAAATTTAGTTGAATTTGTTAGCTGACGATGTTGCCATAAAAACTTTTTCATTATAACTTTTTATTTCACATTTACAAATATTTTTTTTTTCCTTTTGGAAATTAACTTTAGTCTGTAATCCTCTAAATACAATCAAAAGTAGCTGGAAACCTTTAAAAAAGTTAAGATAAACCGGCTGTCAAAACTATGTTCCCCTATTTTTTTTTTCCATTTTGCCCATACCTATTATAAAGAAAATCATTTTTAAGCGGTTAATCGGAATTTTCTGAGTCTATTAGGCATTACAACATAAATCGTCTATTCGGAAGTGTGGGCGACCCTAAATCCGGCTGTCCCGGTGTCAAGTGAAAATCTTGATTTTTAAGTGAAATTGTCCTGTTATCAACCAAATTTCTTGTTCACAAAAATATTTACTGTTTTAAGCACCTCCAAATTCTTGTTTACAATCATCAATGTTTTATGCAATATCAGCGATGTCATCATCTTGTGTCTAACTTATAATTGTGTATAATTTTTATGAATGACCCAAGACACTGCATTGAATGAGGGGAAGCACCGTTTTTGCTTATTTTGCTAATGTTTACTGTGCTAATTTTATTAATTAGAAGCTTCCATAGATTCTTTTTTAAAAATAGACACTAAAATCAAATTGACCCCCCTGCCCCCTAGAAATAAAAATCTTATAATTTTAAGTTGAATTTACTATTTTAAATTTTCCAATAGTCATTTTATATATAATATGGAAATATTTTTTTAAAGTGGAAGCCAATACTCCAAAATCTATGTTTAAAACTTCATATTGCGGAATATTGGAATTTTATTTACTTAAATCTTTTTTTTTGTTTAGAATTCTGTTTTTTGTTGTTGTTTTTTTATTTGTAATTCAACTAATTATAGTATTGAGAAAAACATTGATTTTTTTATAACACAATAATATTGATTTTTTTATGTCCATTTTCTATTTACATCTTCACGGTAAGTAAAATAAATAATTTCGCAAGTTTTCTCCTGCTAAATTTTTTTTTGTTTAATTTTAGTAACATGAAATATGGGGGGGGGGTAAAACACTTTAAAACGCATATTTTCCCTCACATATTTAACAAAAACTGCTTTTAAAATATAAGTTATTTTAAAATTGAATTCATATCGAAAATTTCATGAAAGTGAAATAAAAATAAAGCACTTTAAAAAAAGACACTAAATCATGGCTGCCAGTGAATTTAAAATAAAACAGGAAGTCTGGAAATCAGGTTTGGTAAGCGGAACAATTGTATTTCAGAATACGATTTGCAACTGACATGCAAATGTGGCACAATGTACCATTCACAAATATTTACCAATATTGATAGCGTTAATAGTAATGTCAAGGATAATAAATTGTTTAATTAAAGTAAAATTTAATTTTGTTTTTTACAAAGGAGTAACCATTGAAGGTCATTTGAGGATAGGGGTTAATGAGTGTAATGTGTTCAGTGAGACAACAACATAGTGATTGGTGGTGGTGGTGGTGGTGGTGGAGATTGGGTAGAATTTTATTGTTTTAGGGGATGGTTTGTTTAATTTAAAAGTCATAAAAAAATAATCATGCCTTCCTTTACCCATCACTAACCCTAAGTCTGGGTGGCAATAAGTTAAAAAAACAATACGGGAAAGATATAAATGGAATGACTGTGGCAGAACCATTGAAAAACAATTTATAGTCTACAGAACACTCAAAGCTATTTAGCCTAAAAGTGTTTATGCTTTTACTTGTTGCATTGTATTGTAACTTTTTTTTTCTTAGTAATGAAATGTGCACTGATGAACTCATGCCACTTGTGCTCCCTCAACATGCATACTCTTGAATAATGCAACAAGTAAAAAAAAATCTCATACATTTACTGTTAAGGTCTCAAGATGCTAGAAAGCCTAATTTTTCTTCCCTCGGACTGCTAGACTTTGAAATTCCCTCCTTGTTTCTTGCTTCCTTGACTTTACTTATCTGCAGAAGTTAAAATGTTATATGAACAGATATTTCACTGCTCAATACTTCATGATCTCATATAGTAGCCTCTCACGTTCCCAGCGGCAATAGGCATTGTATGTGGTGAATAAGATTTCAAAAATGAAAACAAAATGCTATGAAAAGTAGAAGTGAAGAAATGGAAATAATTTTGCTGAAGTCAAGATATCTTCTTTCATTTTTTGTCATGTCTAAAGTTTTCAAATAGACAAAACATTTTTTGGTTACTTGTTTACAGCCAGAAAAATGACAGTTTAACCCTTTCTGCTAACTAGTTAAAGGTATAGCTAATGGAAGCTATAAATAATGAGATAGTCTTGTGAGACTAAAACTTACCTGCATTATAGACTCTTCCAGTATGATATTACAAAGTGAGATAACACTCTCAGGGGGCAGTATTGTAATACCATAGAATTGGCAGGGGTACTAGTAGCGCACAGCATGTACAACTATCCATATTGGACACTATTGGATAATAAGCTCTGCTTTCCCATTATCCTATCCTTGTAACCTTTTTTCGTTAATATATCTTTCTTACACCTTATCCATGTTTGGTGTTTTCCTTCTGTGGTCCCAACCATAGGTCTACATCAGATAGAAAAAGATGCACTGAAAATAAACAGAAAAATTGAGTTTTAATGACCTCAAAAGATTGAATGGTGCTAAACAAATGTCCGACTGACAACACATTAAATAAAAACATGACAGAGATTATTTTTTGCATTGCCACCCAGACTTAGGGTTAGTAATAAAGAAAGGCATATGTTATTCTATAACATTTAACACTGACATCTTGATATGAATGCTAATGTAGAATAATGGGCCATTCAGAAACGTAGTAATATTGATGCTGGTAATAGTAAAATAAATCATTTCATAAAATAAATTTTAACTTATCGGGTGAATAGTTTCATTATGGTTGTGTCTAATTTTTATGAATGCCCAAAGATTTTACATTTAATAAGGCAAGCAACGCTTTTTTTTTTGCTATTGTTTATTGTGTTAATTTTATTAATTAGAGTCCTTTGTATATTTTTTTAAAATAAGTGCAAAAATTAAGTTGACCCCCATCCCCTAAAAATAAAAATCTAGCAAGTTAATGAGTGTAATGTGTTCAGTGAGACAACAACATAGTGATTGGTTATGGTGATGCTGGTGGTGGTGGTGGAGATTGGGTAGGATTTCATTGTTTACGGGGATGGTTTGTTTAACTTAAAAGTCATAAAAAATAATCATTGCAAGCTGGAAGGGAAAGTTTCCCCTACAAAAATCTGCAGCTCGCCATTGCACAGAAGGATACTTTAAAACACCATATGAAGAGGCACACAACTGGAAGATCTGTGGAGAGATGCAACTAAATAGGTCGTCGAACATCTAGGAGCATTAACTACCACCGATAACATCAAATGGAAAAGTGACAGTGTTCTACGACAAAGACATACAGGCAGGCAGATACATAAAAGACAAGGCCATCAAACCAGATATTGTTATATGGAACAAGCCCGAAAGAACTGCACTCATTATTGACATCACAGTTCCAAACGACTTTGGCCTTAATAGAGCAGAACGGGAAAAATAACAAAATATTAGGACCTAAGAAATGATCTAAAAACAACATGGTCTCTTAAAGAAATAAATATTATACCAGTTGTGACAGGAGCAACTGGCCTAATAAAAAAGAACCTTCAGAAATATTTGGAAGCAATCCCTGGAAAATTAAGCTATAAGGAAATACAGAAAGCAATCATAAAGGGAACAGTGTCTATTCTTAAAAGAGCCCTCGGATATAAATTTAAATTGTAATTGAATCAAGTGTTAGCTCCAGGAAGGAGCCCCTTGATCTCTTAAAATAACAAAAGTAAAATAAAAAAAAAAAAGAGAGAAACTTTCTGTTGCAATGTGTGTGAAGTCATAGAAATAAATCATGTTCTTCTTTTAACTTTTCACTATCTCTAAGTCTTAATAGCAATACAAAGAATAAGTTAAACAAAATGGAAAGGACATTAATTGCATGACTGTGATCCCCTATCCAGCCTTGATAGAGTTGAAAACCAAATTAAAAACCTAGTAGTGTCCTGTTCTCTTTCCCACAACGTCTTTCTCACAGAAGAGATGTCACGAGCCTGTCTCTGCTCTATCATTATTTTCGTGGCAAGTGCTTGACTGAACTCCAATATATGGTTCCCTGTACCCAAACTTTCACTAAAATCATGACTAGCTACAACCACTATATACAGTTTCCTCCATTCTCTATCTATGGCTAACTCTAAAGGCAGATTCCATGAACAAAGCTTCTTTCCCAGGACTAACCAACTATGAAACACTGTTCTGCTGGTCTGCTTTCCGGTTGAGTACAACATGGTAGCCTTTAAGCCCAATGTAAGCAAGTTCTTCTTGAGCCGTCCCCATAAATAATCAAATTCTACCCAATTAAAACCACTAATTATTACTACACTACCATCCTACATTCATTAATCCTTATCCTTGAGCAGCTTTTGGGCCTTGATAAATGGTGACTCCCAAATAAAAAAAAAACGTTTAAAAGCAATTTATAGTCAACTGAACACTCAAAGTTCAGTTTTGTGATTGTTTTTTTTAGAATAGCTAACGAAGCAAAAAGTGGTAAAAATATAAATACACAACAAATAAATGTTACCAAAGGCAAGCTAAATCAATCTTCTACCTATCTGAATATATGTTTTGTGGTTTAACTTATTTTTAAGTGTTTTTCCCTGAAAATGAAAGTAACATAAATGCTATCGAGTTTAAATCAAAAAGTGGTCATTGTTAAGCCTTGATAGCTGCTCAAAAACGAAAATTAAAATCCTGATAGAAACACATCCAATAAATGCCAGCAATTGTGCAAAAATGTGATGTTCTACCAGTATCTTGTTTTTCGAATTTAGCGTGATTATCAAGTCTCGACTACGGTTGTGGTTTTCTTTAGGATTTATGTGACTGTATACTTCCTCAAAATCCCAGCACTCTCCAGGCAATGTTTAAACACTGGATACTTGTGCAGAATACTAACTTTTTGGTAGGATTTTTAAGTTAAATTCAAGTTTTATGGTATTTTTTGTTTATGAAATAGTTAGGTGAACTTACAGAATAATTACAAAACGCTCTCCCTTTCTCATGTTAAGAATGGGTTTCTAAATGATAACATTATTATTTAGACACTTTCCATAGTCTGCATAAGTACTAAATGCATTTCTCCCTTCACAGTCTTTCCATCCTCTCACTTTCTAATATCATTTTCCATATCACAACCAGTGCTGGTATCACTGTTTTTTTTAATGTTGGGATAGGACGATGGTTATAGAATTTTTATCTCTTTACCCAGGCTAGTTATACTATTTACTCTTTTTCATTGTGAATGACAATAAGTCTCATTTCTCATACTGAATAGCAACAAGTCTCCCTAGATATCTAGTACACTCTTTAACTCAGTATTCTTATACTAGCTATGCACTAATGATTTATTGCTCGTAAAAATGGTTTTCTCTGAGATTCCAGCACTCTCCAGGTAAGGTTAAAATGCTGTTTTCGGTCTTTTCATTTTCTCTGACTTTCTACAGAAAGAAGCTGATGGATTTTAACTTTGATTAACTTCCTCAATATTTAAGTTATGCTTACCAATTTTCAGATGTAGGTAGATGAGCCTCTCCGTGATTTTTTGAGATATAGTAAGATATCATAGTTAACTTATTCTAATTTTATTTACACAACTTAATCTAGGGTATGTTTTTCACAAGGTCTAATTTTAGTTATGAAAAATGATGTCACTCAAATGTTCACCATTTTAATTTTTACACTCTTGTGCTCTCTGCAGGGCATTGTCCAGCACATCACTTAATGTTTCAGGGCTTATGTCCCTAATTTCCTCCTCTGTATTGTTTTTAAGGGCATTTATTGTGGCTGGTTTCTTTGTGTATACCTGCTGTTTGAGGTAACCCAAAGGAAGAAATCTGCATATGTGAGGTCTGGTGAGCGGGGTGGCCAATTTATCTCACAGCCATGAGAAATTATACGGTTTCCGAATATGTTGTGGAGCAGATTTAATGTTTCTTGTGCCGTATGCGCTGTTGCACTGTCCTGCTGGAACCACATTGATCAAGAGACCCCAATTTGACTTGATCTCCTTTTTACTGATGTGGATGGATCCTCGGCCACACTCTGCTAATCTCTGACGATTCTCATCATTTCTTGCCATACGGGGTCTACCAGATTTAGGGAGGTCACATACAGATCCTTGCTCATGAAATCTGGCCACCATAGCGTTTATTGCATTGGGAATAGGGGAATTTTTGGTGTTGAAGTTCCGTCGAAATTCTCTTTGAGTTTCTGATATTGACTCATTCAACCGAAAATACGACTCTACAATAAAATATCTGCTCATCGGTAGTGTAATGACTCATGATGACCTTGGAAGGGTTACTCTAGATGATCTGAAAAAATAAAAGAAAAATATAAAAAATTAAGAAAGTTATGAATTTTTTTTTTTTTTTAACCATCAGCTTCTTTTGGGACACCCTGTACTAACATTTTTCATGGGCTCAACCAATGTTGTATCACTATGTTTTGTATTTTTTCTTTTTTGTAAGGCAAAGGAGAAAAATTATAGTATTTTTATTTCTTTACCCAAACTGTCTCAGTACCAGCCAAGGCTGGTTTCTCTATTTTCATTGATATACATTATTTAATGAATAGTTTCATTCACAGGATACTAGAACAATTAAGAAATCTGAAAGAACCTTGTGCAAAAGGCTAAGTTTGAATGCGTTACTATATTTTTTATTATTGAAATTGATGAAAGAAAGATTATAGTATTTGTCTCTCTATCCACATAGTCTCGGTACCAGCTGGTTACACAATTTATTTTTAAAGGCAAACGGTCAGACTGTTTATATACATTCTTTAATCAACTCTTTTTCATTCACAGGATACAGGAAGAGTGGAGAAATCTGAAAGAACCGTGTGTAAATATAGTGAATGAATAATTACTTCATTGTATTTTACGCAAACTATAATAATGCAAATGCAAGCAGAAAGGGAAAGTTTCTCTTGCGAAATCTGCAGCTCAGCATTCGCACGGAAGGATACGTTAAAACGCCACATGAAAAGGCACACTGGAGAGAAACTCTTCACCTGCAATGTGTGTAACAAATCGTTTGCGGAGAAATACCAATTAAATGTACATGTACAAACTCATACTGGGGACAAACCTCACGCTTGCGAAATCTGCGACAAGGTATTCACACAGCGGTGTCACCTGAAGGAGCACTTGGCAAGACATACTGGAGAGAAACCATTTTCTTGTGGGGTGTGTATGTCATCATTTACGACGAAATCGGATTTACATGCTCACATGGGTGTCCATACTGGGAAGAAACCATTTTCTTGTGATCTATGTTCCTCATCGTTTGCGAAAAATTATCATCTAAAATTACATAAGCAATCTCACTCTGGCGAGAGACCTTATTCATGTGAAGTGTGTCACTCGTCGTTTGCATTCAAGCATGTGCTTAAGATTCATATGCTAACACACACTGGAGAGAAACCTTTTAAATGTGACGTGTGCGACTCATTGTTTCGAACAAAAACCAATTTAGTCACGCACATGCGGTCACATACAGGAGACAAACCTTATGCATGTAACGTGTGCGGGGCGAAATTTTCGTATTATTCATCTTTGAAGAGTCATACGCAGTCACATAATGGAGACAAGCCTTATTTGTGCGGAGAATGTGGCGCCTCATTTTCACAGAGTATTTCCTTAAAACGACACGTTAAAAGACACGGTGTCGTGAAACATTATGCATGTAATGTTTGCAAATTAAAATTTTCAAATAATTTTCTTCTAAAAAGACACATGCGGACTCACAGTGGCGAGAAACCCTTTTCATGCGAGACTTGCCAGGCATCGTTTTCACGGAAGGATCATTTGAAAATTCACATGAGAATGCATGAGGAACGGTTAGAATCTAAAAAGGAGCTCTCAGTTGGAATGAATGAGTTAGCGAGTGAATGTTTGGCGTCTGATACAATGCCACATTCCTAGCTACAATGAAATAATAAAAAATTAGAAAATAATGATAATAATATGACTATGACTATGCAATTCCTAAGTCTAATGGCTACTATATTATGTGACACAGTAGAGGATGTATATATTTCCACTACACGATCTATAAAAAGTGTAATATTGAATATAGAAGTCTTGGGAACATAAACCAGAATGAACATTTGCAAATAAGTTGTACGCTGTCCACTATGACTATGCTATCCCTATAGCTACGTACTTGGATAATGGAGCTATTAAAGCTGACATAATGATATCAGACAAGAAAGAGAAAGAAGCAACTTTAGTAGAAGTTAGTTTCCCCAGTGATGCTGGGATAAACAGAGCTGATAGTGAAAACATAAGGAACTACCAAGAAGATAAACAGTGCCTTTCCAGCTTTTCTACTCAATTTCCGTGTGTTGCGAGTTTTCTTCATTTTTCCCAAGCAACACTATGGCACAGGTCTTATTAATTAAAAAAAATGAATGCTGCAACAAGTAAATGAACTTTTTCTTTACAGGGGAGTCACCACTTGTCAAGGCCCAAGGGCCACTCGAGGATAAGGATTAATGAGTTTAAGGTGGTCACTGAGACAACAGCTTAGTGATTGTTAATGGTGAAAGTTTAGTAGAATTTGATTATTTTAGGGAGTGGGACATCAAGAACTTGTTTACATTAAACTTGAAGATGACTATGTAGTAGTCAGCTGAGAAGTAGGCTAAGAGAATATAGTTCCACAGGTAAGCAGTTCTAGAGAAAAAATTTTGTTCCTAGAATTTGCGCTCAGATTTAGGCATAGAGAAAGGTGTTGGTGGTGCTTTTAGATAGACAAGTGTTTTTTTTTGTGAAAGTTTGGTATGGCGGAAGGGGGTATAGACTGAAGCTCAGATGAGCACTTGCTATGAAAATAATGGTAGAGCAAAGACAAGCTCGCAACATCTCTTCTGTGGGAAAGGTTGGAGAGAAGAGAAAATGTCAAAGGTTTCAGAGAAGAGAAAATGTCAAAGGTTTCAAAGCTAGTTTTGAACTCTATCAAGACAGGATAGGGTGCTCTGCACAGCTCCTGCCCAAATGTGGTAACAGTACTCAATTTTAGGGTATATTTTGGCTTTTAATAAAGAATTACGTCTAGACCGAGATACCTTCTGGAGCGGTAGAATGATGCAACCATTTTTCCAGTGACCTTGGCAACAGATTTGATGTAAGGTCAGTACCAGAAGCTTGTCGAAGCAGGTTGCTCCTTTGAGATGAGAAACAATCATATAAACTGTGGTTAAGTTGGGATCAGGGTGTTGGTGGTGAAATGAGAGAAACTCGGTTTTAGATGCATTAAAATTAATCAACCACTTTTTGTTTCATTGCACCACATGTTCAAGGTCGGAGGATAGAGACTCATGGAGATCTTGGTTGTTGCTAGCTTTTACAGTATTGCCATAGATAGTAGTGTCATCTGCATATATGCCAATAAATGAACTTAGAATGCGATTTGGGAGATCATTGATGAAAAAAAGGAAAAGAGTTGATCCCAAGATATATCCTTGAGCCAGACCAGTGTTGATACTTTAAGCTTTCATCGACAACTACTTGTATAAACTAGGTACAAAATGAATGGTGATGCTAAAAATGTATAAACATTTTGACCCCCTCACTTTACTTAAAAATTCACTAAAAATCAGGAAATTAACCAATTTTAATGAAATTTTCAGTATTTATCAAATAATGATTAAATATAATTAATTATTTTTATTTAAATCTGAGTGGAAATGTATTTGTTTAAACAAAAAATACCTTTATTAAAGTTATGGTTTTCAGTAGTAAATAAAAAACGCAAGAATTTATTTTTGCTTTTTTTATATAAATGAAGCATCGTAATTTGTAACAATAAAAAAACATTTTTACCGGAACATTACGAAAAAAGCCCCTAAAATCCGTATTAATGAATTCGATATAACTTGAAGAAAAATGAATTTCTCAAACTACCGATATTACCATTGAATTAAGCATTGTTTATTTAATATTTTCACAAAAAAAAAATTATAATAGCAAAAATATTTCTACTTTTTTTTTTAAATTACAGATTTTGCATAACTTTTATATGAAAGATTTTAATAATTTCCTTGCCCGTAAGAATGTGAAACTTTCGGCGTAATATAATTTTTATGTAATCTTGGACTATAATTTAAAAAAAAATTAATTTAAAAACAGGAACATAAAAATAATTAAATTAAAAAATGATAAAAATTGATACAAACGTCCAGAATAAGAATGTATGGATGCACGTCTGGGGGGAAAAAAAGAAATCTGACACCCCTACCTCCTTTTTCTATCATGACTTTTTTTTAAACAGCATTTCGATTGGCTGAAATTTTGGGCCTCCTTATAATCGTATTTACAAATCTTTATTTGTTGCGTTTTTGGCGAACGGTAAATTACTTGCATTTTGAGGGCTAATTAAGTTATTTTTGCACAAACAAGGTGTTTTTTTTTTAATTCAATATCTTAGGACTTTACTTCACTAATTATCTTTGAAATAGACCCAGAAAATAATATTCATCTTTTAAAGGATTTTTACAATGAATTTATTTAACTTCAAAATTTAGCTGAATTAGTTACCTCACCATGAAACATTTTCATAACTTTTTTTTTCACGTGTACAAATATTTTTTCCTTTAGGAAATTAACTTTAGTCTTTAATCTTTCAAATACAATCAAAAAGTAGTCAGAAACCTACAAAAAAATTATGATAAATCGGCTTTCAAAACTAAGTCCCACTATTTTTTTCTGCCCATTTTTGCCCGTACCTAGTATAAACCTATCAGAGGGAAAGGATTTGATGATTGAAAAGACATCTACAGATATTCCATAACTGGAGATCTTGTAAAGATGCAAAACCCTATCAAATGCCTTTGATATGTTCAGAGCTATTGTTTGATAGATACACTGGTCCTATTACAGTCAATACATCAGTTATAGATCTCAGAGGTCAGAAACTATTGCTTGTCATTGAGTTGGTTATTTTGCTGAGATAGTTGACAATTTCTCTATTTATCATGGATTCAAGCAACTTATAACAGAAGATCGGTAATGAGATGCAGAAGCCCCTTCTCCAGTATTTTTTAATACTGGACAGACTAGCATGGTTTTCCAAGGTATTTTTACTTTAGGCATCAATTGAACAGTTTTGCAAGAATGAGTTTTAGTTCTGGTTGCAGCTTTTTGACTACTATGACTGGAATAATTTCAGCACTAGTTGCTTTCTTAGCATCAAGGTTCTCGAGTTTAGCAACATCTTGAACAAATATGTGAATGTTGCTCAGATTATTTCTGATCTTTTGAGGTAATTTGAGAGGTAAGTGGCTCTGATCACATAAGGTTGAGTTTGGGGCAAAGTTCTTAGCAAAGAGTTTGTCTTTGTCAATTACTGAAAATATCACTTCCGGCTTGTTGGTGATGGTCAGGATAGAGGATGCACATCTGTTCAGGACCTTGTTTGTTATTTACCCAGCTCATATTCTTCTACTTTGAACTTGATGGACTGAGCATATGACTCACGTTTTCTATAATCATTTTGCAGTGATTGCTAATGGTCCAAACAGTGACATTATTTCAAAACATCTATTACATTTAAAGCAATTGAAATAGTGGTTTCTATTTGCAGTGGTGGCAGCACATTCCGACTAGCTGTTTAGTTTCTGTTCGAATTTTTTGGAGGATATATGTTTGGTAATGCTAATGGTTAACCAATTAGTTATGTCGGATGATATCACGGACACATTTTTTTTAATATAGAGCATGGAGGTAGTTTCTATATAAACGTTTGAAAACAATCCCAGTCAGCTTTAGAGTACTGATACATTGTTCGATGGAGATGTATGTTTGGGGTTTTGTTATATTTTGCTTTTATATATACTGAGACAATTGAGTGATCGGAAGATTGTAGTAATTTAAAGAACTCGGGATAAGCATCGTTCAATGCAGGCTGTTAGAAAAAGATCCAAAAGATTTGCAAATTGTCCATCAACATCAGGTATTCGAGTGGGTTTATTAACAATCTGTGTTAAGTCATAAGCAAGCAAAAAATTATGACACACCTCCCTTCATTATTAGTTTTGTTTTAGTGTTCAACATTGTGAACATTAAAATATTCACACACGTGAATGATGACTGAAGGTTGAGCAGACATGGTCCGATCAGTTTGCTTAGCAATACTCAAAGATTGCGACAATGTTGTGCTGTAAGTGCTACTCTAAAGCACATGTAGGGATGTTTGAGGGCTTCTTTGGAGATATCCCTGTCACAGAGGAAGCTATCCGTAATGTAGGCACATATGCCATGCTCATGGTGATCTTGAGGGTCAGGTTTTGGATGTTATCAATTAATATTTGTCACTTAAAATATACACAGCCTTACTGCCACAAATGCATCTAAAAACTAATTAAAAAATTTTTTTCTTTTTTTTTTGTAAATTTCTTTTCTGAAAAATATTTGTCTTGAATTCATTCAGAATTTATACAAAAAAGAATGGAGATGCAAAGAGAAAATTAATGTTATTACCAGGTCTTGAACTCAACTTTTGCATCACCTATATATAAATCACCTATATAAAATTAACTGCCCTAACTGTAATGACGATATCACTGGGCAACTATAAACGGAACCAATTCTCAAATAAGATGCAAAAACTTACTGCTGTGGCAAGAAAGAGAAAGCAGCAAACATAGTAGAAGCAGGGTGCTGATTTAAACAAGGTTTTATATATGGCATGAAAAGAAACCCAAATCTTAAAAATATCTCCATCATCTCAGTAATTACAAAAGCACCTGCAATAATGAAAAAGAATTTCAAAAACAACCTGGCAAATATACCCGGTGAATCAAATGCAAGACAAATACAAACAATTCCACCTAAAGGGATGGTAAGAATCTTTAAAAATCTTTTGGTTGAAGTGCTTGTGATAGTGGGTGAATGTCTGGCATATGGTAGGATACCCCATCCCCAGCTAAAACAAAATAAGAAAATTGAAAAAAAAAATAACATTTTGGATTCAGACTACTATTTTCATGTTATCCGACAAAGTTTTGGCAAATGTAACCTTTGACCTTCAGCTTTCTCTTTTGAAGCTTGTGAACATATAAAATATTTCAAATTGAACCCTTTATGTAAATGCTAACCGTCTTCAGGTAGATTTATTTTTAATTTGGAAACTCATGCAAAATTTAAAACTAAACCCTATTTGACAGAAGTATATTGTTCTTGTAGAGGGTGTAAATAAATAAATGGTTCAGTTTTAAATTCTATATAAGTTCATGAGTTCAACATGAAGATTCCAGTGTTCGTAAAAACATACCTGAAGGTGCTCGACTGAGCATCAATCTCTAGATCCTCCTTCAAAATATTTACAGTAAAAACTCATCTATTTACAACCACTGCCAAAAGCATTTCTATTTTTCTGTGTACCTAAAACCAATTCAAACATTATTAAGCAGAGTTTCGACCACTTTGCACTTACTATGGCATTTAAAAAGAATCTAATGTCAACAAATACTTGTTTAGCTGTCATTTTAAGTAATTAAATTCTCATTGTTTTCTACGGTTTCATAGTATTTATCATCCAAACAAGAATCAAATTAACTCTAATCGCTGTGTGGCCTTTGACATTGGTAACTGATTACTTATTAGTACTTAACAAAAAGAGAGTAAAA
Organism: Euprymna scolopes; assembly: GCF_053919585.1. NCBI lineage: Eukaryota > Metazoa > Mollusca > Cephalopoda > Sepiida > Sepiolidae > Euprymna > Euprymna scolopes. The sequence goes on from NC_136502.1 coordinate 52,501,012, forward strand.
AATTATGGAGCTGAAACATTACAACATAAATAACAACCAAGATGAAACATTACAAAATAAATAACAACCAAGATGAAACATTACAAAATAAATAACAACCAAGATGAAATATTTCAACATAAATAACAACCAAGATGAAAAATTACAACATAAAAAACAACCAAGATGAAACATTACAACATAAATAACAACCAAGATGAAATATTACAACATAAATAACAACCTAGATGAAACATTACAAAATAAATAACAATCAAGATGAAACATTACAAAATAAATAACAATCAAGATGAAACATTACAAAATAAATAACAATCAAGATGAAACATTACAACATAAATAACAACCAAGATGAAACATTACAACATAAATAACAACCAAGATGAAATATTACAAAATTAATAATTACCAAGATGAAACATTACAACATAAATAATAACCAAGATGAAACATTATAACATAGATAATAACCAAGATGAAACATTACAACATAAATAATAACCAAGATGAAACATTACAACATAAATAATAACCAAGATGAAACATTACAACATAAATAATAACCAAGATGAAGTATTACAACATAAATAACAACCAAGATGAAATATTACAACATAAATAACAACCAAGATAAAACATTACAACATAAATAATAACCAAGATGAAATATCACAACATAAATAACAACCAAGATGAAACATTACAACATAAATAACAACCAAGATAAAATATTACAACATAAACAACAATCAAGATGAAACATTACAACATAAATAACAACCAAGATGAAATATTACAAAATTAATAATAACCAAGATGAAATATCACAACATAAATAACAACCAAGATGAAACATTACAAAATAAATAATAACAAAGATGAAATATTACAAAATAAATAACAATCAAGATGAAACATTACAACATAAATAACAACCAAGATGAAACATTACAAAATAAATAAAAATTAAGATGAAACATTACAACATAAATAACAATAAAGATGAAATATTACAAAATAAATAACAATAAAGATGAAATATTACAAAATAAATAACAATCAAGATGAAACATTACAACATAAATAACAACCAAGATGAAACATTACAAAATAAATAACAATTAAGATGAAACATTACAACATAAATAACAATAAAGATGAAATATTACAACATAAATAACAATCAAGATGAAACATTACAAAATAAATAACAATCAAGATGAAACATTACAACATAAATAACAACCAAGATGAAACATTACAAAATAAATAACAATTAAGATGAAATATTACAAAATAAATAACAATCAAGATGAAACATTACAACATAAATAACAACCAAGATGAAACATTACAAAATAAATAACAATTAAGATGAAACATTACAACATAAATAACAATAAAGATGAAATATTACAACATAAATAACAATAAAGATGAAATATTACAAAATAAATAACAATCAAGATGAAACATTACAAAATAAATAACAACCAAGATGAAACATTACAACATAAATAATAACTAAGATGAAACAGTACAACATAAATAACAACCAATATGAAACATTACAACATAAATAACAACATAGATTAAATATTACAACATACATAACAACCAAGATGAAACATTACAACATAAATAACAACCAAGATGAAATATTGCAAAATAAATAACAACCAAGATGAAACATTACAAAAGAAATAACAACCAAGATGAAACATTACAAAATAAATAACAATCAAGATGAAATATTACAAAATAAATAACAATCAAGATGAAACATTACAACATAAATAACAACCAAGATGAAACATTACAAAATAAATAACAATTAAGATGAAACATTACAACATAAATAACAATAAAGATGAAATATTACAACATAAATAACAATAAAGATGAAATATTACAAAATAAATAACAATCAAGATGAAACATTACAAAATAAATAACAACCAAGATGAAACATTACAACATAAATAATAACTAAGATGAAACAGTACAACATAAATAACAACCAATATGAAACATTACAACATAAATAACAACATAGATTAAATATTACAACATACATAACAACCAAGATGAAACATTACAACATAAATAACAACCAAGATGAAATATTGCAAAATAAATAACAACCAAGATGAAACATTACAAAATAAATAACAACCAAGATTAAATATTACAACATAAATAGCAACCAAGATGAAATATTGCAAAATAAATAACAACCAAGATGAAACATTACAACATAAATAATAATCAAGATGAAACATTACAACATAAATAATAACCAAGATAAAACATTACAACATAAATAACAACCAGGATGAAATATTACAACATAAATAACAATCAAGATGAAACATTACAAAATAAATAACAACTAAGATGAAATATTACAACATAAATAACAACCAAGATGAAACATTACAAAATAAATAACAACCAAGATGAAACATTACAACATAAAAAATAATCAAGATAAAACATCACAACATAAATAATAACCAAGATGAAACATTACAACATAAATAATAATCAAGATGAAACATTACAACATAAATAATAACCAAGATGAAATATTACAACATAAATAATAACCAAGATGAAATATTACAACATAAATAATAACCAAGATGAAACATCACAACATAAATAATAACCAAGATGAAACATTACAACATAAATAATAATCAAGATGAAACATTACAACATAAATAATAATCAAGATGAAACATTACAACATAAATAATAACCAAGATGAAACATTACAACATAAATAATAACCAAGATGAAATATTACAACATAAATAATAATCAAGATGAAACATTACAACATAAATAATAACCAAGATGAAACATCACAACATAAATAATAACCAAGATGAAACATTACAACATAAATAATAATCAAGATGAAACATTACAACATAAATAATAACCAAGATGAAACATTACAACATAAATAATAACCAAGATGAAACATTACAACATAAATAACAACTAAGATGAAACATTACAACATAAATAATAACCAAGATGAAACATCACAACATAAATAATAACCAAGATGAAACATTACAACATAAATAATAACCAAGATGTAATATTACAACATAAATAATAACCAAGATGAAATATTACAACATAAATAATAACCAAGATGAAACATTACAACATAAATAATAACCAAGATGAAACATTACAACATAAATAATAACCAAGATGAAACATTACAACATAAATAATAACCAAGATGAAATATTACAACATAAATAATAACCAAGGTTAAATATTACAACATAAATAATAACCAAGATGAAATATTACAACATAAATAATAACCAAGATGAAATATTACAACATGAATAACAATCAAGGTGAAACATTACAACATAAATAATAACCAAGATGAAATATTACAAAATAAATAATAACTAAGATGACCATATTAGTTTTAATAATACAACTCCTCATCCTCATCTAAAAAAGTTCCTCAAAATTAACATTTTGTTGTGTCTATTATCTCATCAATTCAAATGAAATCTACCTTTCAAAGACACATGGACATGTTCTCTCTTAAAAGTTTAAGGATTATTTTCCAATGTAAATTTTGACAAAAAAAGACGAATGCTGATTTTAAAAGCCATGCATGATTACACTTACCTATTATGCTTTGTATTACAAACGAATTCATTGCTATTTCATGAAAATTGTATTTTCTGTTTTCAGTATTTAATAAACAGTTTATGTTGCAGCATTGCTTAAAAGAATAATAATAAATATGAAAAATATAACACTGTTTTCATTTTGTATATTATTTCCGAAGTGTTTCAACTGATGTCATCTCTGGCCTTTTTCAACTGCGTCTTTCATAACTTGGAAGAATATTTATGTCAAACTCAGAAATTTATACAAAAAGTTTTTTATTCATTCTGTTAGCCATGATTAGGTATACATTTTAACTAATTCCTAATTGTAATATTAGTATTGCCCGTACTCAAGATTAAACCTTTAATATCCAAAAAACAGTCAATTAGAACTGATTATTACTTAGTACTTTTATATGTTGTGTCACGTGTCCACACAAATAAATGCATATCATCCGAATAATGCATGTGATTTTGTTCTGTAAACAATTTATAACCATAACATCGGTTCTCAAATTTATTGTTGATTCATTTTCTTAATTGAAGATTTCATTGTCACATACGTTTCTGTGTAACTGATTTTTGGAATATATCTGAAATTGTAAGTTACTGGCATGATTTTCTTGCAATAATAACGTCATGAATTTGAGCAGCACATTAAGAGAATGGAGATTTTAGTCAAGGCACACACTGATAATTCGGTTACAAGTATCCTTGTTGCTAATCATATTGGTTGCAATCATCTTAACGCAGACGACGGAATGGGTCATTTATTTCACCAGAATAGATAAAAGGGATTGCAAATGTCATTATTATGATGACTGAACTCCTGCATAATGATCTAAAAGTTTCATCTTTCTGTTGCAGATATTGACGGTAGAAACTAAAAAAGCAATCTCTGTCATGCATGTACATCAGAAGCAGAGATATGTCATTGAATACCTGGCAAAAGCGTATTGGGATTGATGCTGACTATGTAGAAAAAAAAATTCTGAAACATAAAATGTCGCTCATTTTACTGGTACCACTCTTGTTTTCGTAACTGTTCAACTTTTTGAGTTAAAACATAGGAAGTTTTACTTTTTGAATTTTTCTCATATGACAATGTATGCTCCAGATACCATGCACAGCCATCATTCATTGCTATTAAAGTCTATTTGAAAATGGTGCTGACTATGTAGAAAAATAAATTCTGGAACAAAAAAGGTTGTTGATTTTAATGCTACCATTCATGTATTTGTAGCAATTCAACTTTTAGTTAAAAAATAGGAGGCTTTACTTTTGAAACAACCCTCATATATTATCTACATTGCTTATTATATAATTTTCAATATGCAGTAAAATATGTTGGTATTATTAGAAAGTCCAAATAAAGAATCCCAAACTGTTATGTTCTCCTTGCAATTCTCAGTATCAAACACCAGTGCACATCTGGCAAAGAAACACACACTCTCTCTCTGACACACGTGTCAGAACTTAATTCTGGCAAAGAAACACACACTCTCTCTGACACTCATGTCAGAACTTACTTCTAGCAAAGAAACACACACTCTCTCTCTGACACACGTGTCAGAACTTACTTCTGGCAAAGAAACACACTCTCTCTCTGACACACGTGTCAGAACTTACTTCTGGCAAAGAAACACACACTCTCTCTGACACACATGTCAGAACTTACTTCTGGCAAAGAAACACACACTCTCTCTGACACACATGTCAGAACTTACTTCTGGCAAAGAAACACACACTCTCTCTCTGACACACGTGTCAGAACTTAATTCTGGCAAAGAAACACACTCTCTCTCTCTCTCTCTGACACACGTGTCAGAACTTACTTCTGGCAAAGAAACACACATTCTCTCTGACACCCAGTTTTTTTATTTAAAAAACCAAATGTATCTCATTTGCATATTTTCCTCAACTCTCATTCTCTCACATGACCACCAGTCCATAAATAGCAGGAGCAGCCATTCTTTTTTCTTTATCATTTTCCTGAAATGGATGGCACGTTGTGCTATGTCAGCTTTGTGCTACTTTTTAATCACACACACCTTTGATCTTTAAGATCAATTATTGGTCTGATAGTTCACCATCCATGCTGGTCGTAGCTGTTTACAAAGCAACCATCGTATAGGTTCTTCTTTAGGAACTTAATCAATCTCTTCTTCCTTTGCTGGCAAAGAAACTCTCCATATGTTCAAGATGTGATGTGGCATTCCATTAACTGCCACTTTGTTTTTGGAAAGTACTTCAGTTACAGAACCTCTTCCTCAGCAGGTTGTGCAATGAGAATTGTCTAGTTTCACCCACACAAATTTCACCAACCATGATTTCTGTATGTGCCTGTTTCATTCTCTCTATTATAGCCAATGGCTGCTGCTATTCGTATGTAAAAATAGATCGGTGTGGCACTGACTTTTCATCTTGGCCAGTTTTCAGTGCCATACTATACCAAAATACAGCTTTTTGGGGCAAAATTTGGCTTCTCAATTCCACAGCTTTTATAGTGCGATGGTGTCTCTCTATTATTCATTACTGCTTTGGCAGTATGCAGCTTTAAAATATAGCCTAACATTCCACTTTGCACATAAGTCTCTAAAAACTTCCCAGTGGAAATACCTGCCATTATCTACCAACACCTCTTTTACTGGCCTTCTTTCCATAAACACCTCCTTGACAACTCTTCACCTCTTCTGCCACTTCATTTCTGATTTTCCACTATATCGCTACTCTTCCAGGCCCACAGCCAATCATAGTTAAATACAGTCGCCACCGATTTTCTTTATCATGCAATTCTCCTTTTTCGGTGCTAGCCAGGCACAGGATCAATTGATTGACATTCTCTACATTGTTCCACCACCTCTTGGACATCTTGCATTGTGATGTGCAGATTCACTTTTATTGCTAGATATAAAGTTTGTTCCTTTCCACAATGATGCATCATGCAGGTTTTTTAGATGCTGTACTGCACAACACACTGGACCCATGTCTTTTTCTTTCCTTAGCCAGGCTTTCTTCACTTTGCTCAGCCAGTCTGCTTTATTTTTCTGTGATGGAACCAGGGTGACAGTTACCTTCAGTCCAAATTCTTGGATCAAGTCACCAATAGCTCCCAGTCTTGATCCACTTATCACCAGACACTTCCGATTTAATCCGTGATGCTACTCTGTTCTAATGTCCACTATCTGTAGCCCCCATTTTAAAGCCAGATTGATGGCTTGCAACATTGAAATGGCCGCATCTTCAACAGTCTCTCATATTTCCAATAATACCCCTAATGTTAGGCTGCTAGCGTCACTTCATATTAACCCTTTATGGCTCCTTTTATATACCATTCTCCTTTTACAGGGTTCATTTTTTCACTCCCACAATGAGTTCTTGTATTATGTGCAACACTTTTTGATCAATTGCATCCTCCTAACTGTCTTTACCTATCTGCCTTTTAATAAAACTGCATGCAGTTCACAACCATCCAACTATAGAATAATGGCCAACTTTCCATACAGAGAAAAGCTCTCTCTTGGTCAGGCCATCCTTGGCTTTGGAGATGATTCTTTAAAACATTATTTTAAACAAACATACAAAGATTAATTGAAAATAATGATTAAAGCAAAAAAGTTCAAGGATATTTTATTTGAAAGTATGTACATGAATTGACAATGAAAACAACATTGTTCTTGGAATGATTACATCACAATTTTCTCTGTAATAAAAAATATACAAATGCATAGAATTATAATTTATTGTGAATATTCATATGAACCTATGAATTAAATAAAACAGATTTTTATAAAATTTGGAAAATAGATTTCTACAGCAGACAAATTATTTTATTCATAATATAAAAAGGTAAATAACGATACATATATTCTTACACTAAATGACATAGGATAGGAGTCTCTAAACTATGGCCCTTTTTTTTTTAAATTCCAGAAGCTCCTTTAGAAAATGTAAAAATATTCAGGAAAAATTTTTTAAATCGAAATGTGTGAAAATAGTATGATGGTTTTTCATTTTGTTAGAAGAATGAGGATTTGGAGAACCAGTCTCACTAAAGGCAAAACCTTGTAAACACGTTAAATATAGCTCCCAGTTTGAAAACTTTGGAGAGCCCTGATGTAGGGTATTTAGATAAGTAAATTACATTTAGATCACTGTGAGTCACTGATTGTAGCAGACACGTTTATTTTATTATCCGAAAATGATAGAAATGAATGGATAGAATAGAACTGGTATAATTGACTTCATAGCGTGAAGCAAGTGTATGCAATGTTACATCTTATATGTTTGTTTTACAAATATTTTCATGGAACTTGATGCCGGAAAGCCTTTTATCCTAATAGCTTCTTATCTTAAATTACTAGACTTTAGAATTCCCTCTCAGTCCTCTTCTTCCCTTACTGTACTGACATGCAGAAATTTAAATGTAATTTGAACAGATATCTCCCTACATAATGCCAGTTAATATGGTCACAAATATTAGCTCTTTATGACCAAGTGGCAATATGCCTTGTTTGGGATGAAAAAGAGTATAAAAAATATAAAAGTCCATATTATTTTCAGGGAAATGCCAAGGCTGCCGTGCAGGAGTCAAATATTTGTAATAATATCCCATCCAGTCGAATCAGTAGTAGTTCCTACCCACAAGATAGAACATTTTAAAGAAAAGTAAAAAAAATAAAAATAATAAACTAATATTGTGTTACTGTTATGGACTGAACTAGGAGGACGTGTTTCCGCATTTAATTCAAAGTAAAATGGGATGTTTCGGATTTATAGCATTTTCTCTTGCGAATGCATATTGTCAACTGTACAATCTAAAGAAACCTTGCTGTGTGAATCCACAATCTTTGCGAAATATGGTTTGCCATATGATGTAGGCACTATAGCTTGTAAATATATTTCGTTTTAGGATAATATGTGTTTTCTTTGTATGTGATATTATAGCCCCCCCCCCCCACCCGCCACCGTGTGTTGGAAGATATGAGAAAAAAGAAAGAAAAGTAAATGGTGTTATTGAGGTAAAAAAAAGAAGGGCTAAGGTGCGGTTGTAATTAGAATGTGACATGATGAGAACACGGCTTTTTATTTTTAGGTGTATATGTAATTAAAATATGAAAAAAGGACTGAACAATATTAAGTTTTATGATGGTGGGAGTTGTTTGGCAAAGTCTAGTGTTTTGCAACGTTTTACAACAACTAGTTGACTACGAGTCCAGTTTATGGCAGTCAGCCGCCATCCGGTACTCATGTTGAACTGGTGGCGGAAGTGTGGTATCTGCTCAGATACTGCACTCAAATTAATTGTCCTTAGTCAATGCAGAGGGAAACCCTTTTATACTAAGGTAATTTTATTTTCGCAAAATCCCCTTTTGAGGGGAGCTGGTTATCTCCCACATTAAACCGACCTTGTGTCACATTTTGTTTCGTGGGAAGCAAATAAATAACCAGTTTATGACATTACAGTAAACAGAAGTTCAGTTGCAGTTTAGATATGGTTAATCAACCAATTGATAAAAAGTCTCTACAGTAGATGTCAATGTGGACCTTGCAACTTTGATGCTAGTTTTCCTCAATGGTATCACATATGCACTCAGATCCTGACCAACATATATGGAAATGTCAGAGTCTGTGTCTTCTCTTATTTTGTTTAATTTTATTTTTTTTATTTGTGAACCTATGCACATCTTCTCAGTAATCACAAATGCAGAAGAGATAACAACACGGCCAGAACCAGAATGAGAGTAGATGAAAGAAAAATCCATGGCACACAAGGTTGAGACGACAGACGTGGTTTTACAATTAATTGCTAATCTTATAAAAGTAAAGAAATAGCCATCATTCCTTTGAAATTTTGCTTTTGTCGTCGGCATAATAAACCATAAAAATTAACCTATCTGTGCTAATATATCGATGTGCATGTTTAATCAGGATCTTAAAAACAGAATTTTTAAATAATCTTAAAATTAAGTAGAAAGTTAATGTTATATTTTCATCAATGGGAGATTGTGCATGTTATGTTCTCAGACATGAGCAATCAAGAAACCAAATAAAATATTTGTATACATACATGTACACGGTGTTTCATTGGTGGTCTTTTATCCTTTGCATTGTCACTTTTTCATCATTGTTGCATTTCATGTGGGTTGTCAATTGTCTCGGCTTTTTAATTTAGGTGAAATAAACTTTCCATTCATGAATGATACAAGGAAATTTTACTGAATTCTTCAAGGTTTTATTGGAGATAATTCACTTATGCAGAGCGAGACCAATGTACTTTAATTATCATTTACTTCTTAAGTTGCTAACTTACAAGAAATGAGCAAAGCACGGACAGAGGCATCGGCAACATTCAACTAAAATTCAGTTTCTACATCATCTGGCCATGCTCCATTCATATCAGTTTCCAATAAAAACTGATTAGCAAACCTTTGTTTCTCTCACTCGAAAACGTGAATTCATATCATAATCGTTTGACTGTTTGATCTGTGCTCCCTCTCCTGCTTCCTCTCGCATCATCCTTCTCTGAGTACAATTCTGTTTGCAGCTAGGCTATCTTTACATAAGCCCCTTCATATGTAACCTGAAATTCGTCATTATTGTAACTCACATGTGGGGATGATAGGATGGTCTGTTTATGCAATTGGGATCCCATCCTCTTTTGTTATTGAATGGTAGGTGACTGATAAATATGGCTCGTATGATGAAGAGATGAAACATACCAATATATAAAAAATAAATGTATATTTATTTACATAAAAATACATGAGAGAGATAGAAAGAGTTCATTGAGACGAGAGTAACATTACTTGCGTTTAGTATTTGATGAGAGGCCAACAGGTAGATCAGGAAGGCTGGTTGGCTGGCCATGCCAACCAGACCACGTTATCATCACTTCTGGACTTGTTGAGAGTCCAGCGAAAAAGAGAAAGAAATCTATAAAACAGGAAGTGACATATCTGCCTTTGCTCTCTGGTGGCTAGGCAATAGGCATGTGTCACCAGAGTTAAAGGGTGATAATCGAGTTTAGTTAAGAGTACAGTTTTGTGACTGGCTGGGAGATTTCATTTCCCACACACGGTATAGAAGCTATCACTTATAGGTACTCTGGTCAGGAGTCACTAATGTGTAAGGAAGTGGGTCGATGTCTAACAAGTCATAATTAGGATCTATCAATTTTTAGGACAGAGGTTGCAGGTGCAGGAATCTCTTGAAGTCGAAAGTAGTAGAGTATCCACAAGACCATTAAAGGTAAATTTAACAAGATTGCCGATTAATAGAAAAATGTCACCAGATTATATTCTTACATGCATAAAATAAAAATAACTTCGGAAAATAACGGCACTTGACAAAAGAACTCGAAATCACTGTATAAATATGAAATAACATTTATTTACATGTTAGGAATACCAATCCAAATCGTTCCAACATAAGTGTTTTCTTGTAATGAGTGTTCATCATGCAGGATTAGCTAAATGAGGATTTCGTAAGAATAGCATGGAGTTTAAAATTACTGATTTCTATGAACAGAGTGTCACACATGCCTTGAAATTAATGTTATTATTTTCTGAGAGAAAAACAGTTATTAAAGCATGTAAGCGAAATGTGTGTGTGTGTGTTCATCACATAAGAAACAGTAGTTCGAAATAACATTGTTTAAAAGAAGAATTTAATTTCTCGTTCAATGTGGTAATTTTCCATGATGAGAATTAAGATTCATGTGTGTGGTGCACAAAATCAAGATGGGGGATTTTAAAGCCTCTAAGTGGCAGAGTTACTCTGATATCCAGTATTGGAAGACAAGAAAAGCTGGAATAAAACTGATTTAATTTTTGCGGTAAATCCTTATATAAATCCTTATATAATGACGTTCTCGAACGTTCCAGTCAAATTGTAACCTTCCTTTAATTCTGCCACAAAGTCAAAGTCTGGATGATAACAAATTAATATTTATGTGCAAAATAATTATAAAGATTCAAGAAACAAATTAATATTTGATAAATAAAAACAAACAAAAAAAAATCCGAAAAAAAAAAAGAAGGTATTTGCAAAATACAGAAATCAAATTAAGGGTTTGTATTGTTGGGATTTTCCCAACTAAAGACGGTAATAAAATAATGTGATGACAACGACAAGCAGAAAGGAACACAACACAAATGAAGTTGTTATAAGAAAACTTGTATTGATAGGAAAGAGGAGGAAGAAAGAATGTTTCTTTAGCAGTGTCAGAAATTTCGTGAAAACTATTGAATAATTCCACCCGCCATCTTTCGAAGCTTATGACTCCTCAAAAAATGTCATTCAAGCCCTATTTTTTTATTTTTTCAATTAAAGGAGCAACGACCAAGGTTTCATTTTAAAAACACACACACACACACACACACACAAACAAACAACGTGGAGTTTTTTTGTTTTTTTTTTAAACTTCGGACTTTACAGGTAAATTTCTAAAAAAACACTACTTTTTTTGTTTTTAAATTTCAATATATTATTTATTGATCTTTTATCTTCAATTTGTGATATATAAAACTTTGGTACATAAATTAATTATTTACTTTTTAATAGACATTTGAAAATGGGGGGCGTGAATTAAAAAAAAAACGTTTGTCTAAAATATTATATTCGGTTTATTGGAAAGAGCATAACATTTCACATTGACCCTGAAAATATCGTAAAAATAGAATCAATAGAAAAATTTTGATAGATTTTTAAAATTTAAAAAATTGAAAAATACTGAACTCGTAACATTCAATTAATTTCATTACTATTTTTAAAAAAATATTTCTATTACTTTTTATACAACTTTAATAGTTTATTTTGGAAGTATAATCCATAAAGAAAATAAACAACCCACCTTTAAAAGAGAAATTACGAGTTTTTTTTTTTTATATTTTATTTGCAGTTTCGTGTTAGGGGTGTCAAAAATTCCTACAAAAATTCTGATACACCTAATGTTTCTTTGATTCGTTCTTTTAACGATGTTCGTTTTCTGTAGAGTTTGGCCGGGTTGAGGTAAAAAAAAAAAAAAAAAAAAAAAGAGGAAGCCTTGAATTCTTTGGTGCTGTGCAGTTGGTGTGCACTGCTGAGTGCTGCAATTACTGTCGAAACTTCTCCCACGTGTCTGGTATGAATAGCGGAGAAGACTGAATAACACGTGTTGTGTTCGAGGTCTCAACGAGCAAAAGTGGAAGAGAATTCGAAATAATCGTTCTCGTGGGGTTGGGAGGAATCTTAAAAGGGAGGTCTGATTGGCTGTTTTTCATCCATAGGGCACCCATTTAGTGACTCCTTAATAATTCCAATATTATTACTGTACACATAGATTCGAAACAGTTGTCGAAAAACAAATATATAAAAAATAAATGTTATCAAAGGCAATAAAAGTTACTTTTCTACCTAACTAGATATGTTTTTAGTGCTTTTATTTAATGTAACATGTTTATTTAGCTCGAAAAACATACAGTGTTTACCGATTTATTGGAAAATTAAAAATGGCGCCCGACTTTCTCTTTGACACGGTAAGTTTGGGAAAAGGAGTTAAAAATAAAATATATACAAAAATACTATTAAAAACCCATCGAATATATATATATATTTCCACCCAATCTCCAGTCTTGTCTGTCAGCCTATGTCACGGTTACATATATTGAGCGAGTTCCTAACAGTATTTTGTCTAGTTTTTTTTATTTTTAACTCATTTTCCCAAATTTACCGAGAGAGAGTTGAGCGCCATTTTTAATTTTCCACTATATCGGTAAACACTTATGTTTTTCGAGCTTATTAAACATGTCACATTAAATAACAACACTAAAAAGTTATCCAGTTAGGTAGAAGAGTAAGTTATCTTGCCTATGATAACATTTATTTGTTATATATTTGTATTTTTACAACTTTTTCGAATCTGTGTACAGTAAATACACAGCCCAAATTAATATTTGAACATTGGAAAAAAATAAAAGAAATCTGAGAAATTGTGTGACGTTGCCGATTCAAACAATACTGATACGTTTCACACGTGCCCATATGCACAATCTTGCAGTCGTACAGAATTACCCCTATATATAAAAAAAAGCAAAACTACAAAAATATCTTTACGATGTACGTACTCGTGACAAAAAGAAAATATCATATTCTAAAAATCAGATGAAGTAATCATGCAGTTTTATTTTAATAAAGAAAATCATTTTTAAATGACTTTAAGCGATTAATGGGAGATCGTAGGCATTACAATGCTGATATCGTAAGATTGAATTACTGAGTTATTTCCTTTTTTTAAAGATGGCGACGCGAGACAGTCCCTCCTTGCTTATTTGTAAAATGTGATTCTCTCAGTTAAAAATAAAAATACGTGATCAATTTATGTGATTTTGCTTTTTTTTCTTTTTTTTTTTTTAATATGACATTTTCGTTTCGCCATAGGTATATACAGCAAACAGCATACAGATTTTTTTTGTTTTGCTTTTTAATATAAGGGAAATTTTGAGCAAGAACCGAAATCTGCAATAGACAGTTACAATTTGAATTAATTTGCTCATAGTCTTTAGAAACTGACAAAACTAAGCAATAAAATTTGGCAGTCATTTTAGGAGTGAACGGCTTCAATATACCCGCAATTTTAATATGACATTTTTTAAATTTTTTTTAATATTCAAGTTTTGGGATTTCCCTGATATATAGATATAGATAATAGATAGGATTAATATTTTCTTTTCTTACTGAATTATCTCCCGTGTTGACTCTTTGAGAAAATAAGTTATCGCAGACGCAAAACATTTATTATAAAATTGATTGACGTTTGATTATTTTATTAATTCGTTTTTTGCAAAGAAAGCAAATAAGACAAAAGAAATATTTAAAGGTAAGTTCAATGATTAGGTTCAATTGTAGCATAGATATCATTTCAATATGCTACCCATTTTGCGTTCACTTTCGAACAAATTTTCGTGAATAATTGATCCTTAGCCTTAAATTGAATTTCTTGTGCTGAAATAAAATTATAATATTCTTTACAACGTTTGTAAATTTGAATGTTGATTAAAAAGGAATTGACAGTTATTATTAAGTTATCAGTACTGGCTGGTGGGTGATATGCAGACTACAGATCATGCTGAAATAGTAACGTTATTGTTTAGAAACCAATTAAGATGAAAGGTTTTTTTTATACTTTCACCTAACAATTGAATAAATAAAAGATACCGTAAAAATTGAATTTAACTTGCAAATCATATCTAAAAAAAAAAAAAAAAAAAAAATAGAACGGTCCATATTCTGCTTACGAACCTTACAGAGTTCATTTTTTTTTTGGGGGGGGGGGGTTATATTGTAAATTTTGAATAAAAAACAACAAAATTTTTTTTTACCTTTTCACTCCCATTCTCTGTTTGAAACAATATAAATGAGATTCCCTCCTTTTTTTTCTTTGCACAATTACACGTCAACACTCCGGAAAATGTTAAAATTAAGTACACAAAATATTTTAAACTTTAGAATAGAACGCTAAATGCAGGTGTGTCCCAAATGTTGACAGATGGACCTTTATCCTGATTTTCATAAAATACCTCTTTGATGCAATCGCGTCCGAGATGGTTCTATTTGTGACGGCAACACACTATTCTCTGTACATGGACATATCTCTCACTCTTAGACAAGATTAAAAAATGAGTTTTAAATCTAATAGGTCTCACACTATCTACCAAGCTCCAACTTCTGTCCTATTGCCACAATGTTCCATCCCTGTGTCTGTTTTACAAGTATTTTAATGGAGTGTGCTCTGATGAACTTAACTAACCTGACATTCAGCAAAATCCCTACATTTGACTGTTGAGATCCCAAGATGCCAGAAAGAATTTTCACCCAAAAGAAGCCACAGTGCCACTTTGAAGTAGGGGGCTACTATCGGGGAGAATAGTTTCTTCACTCTAGACTGCTTGACTTTGGAATTCCCTCCCTATTTACTGCTTCCTTCGCTATACTAATCTGCAGACGTTTAAATGTAATATGAACAAATATCTTGCTGCTCAACTCTCAACAGTCTCTTGTTAGACAGTAGACTCGATCCTAAATAAGAGCCCCTTATGTTACAAGTGGTAATATGCCTCGTTTGGGAATAAAATGAGTTGTAAAAAAATATTGAATTTAGAAAACTGTTTGTTTTTTTTAATTCTTTTTCCACCAAATTGAGCACAACACACAAGTATTCATTACACAATTTTGCAGTAACAATGGTGTGATCATCCAATCGGTGTAGCTTTGTATTTAGAGAACAAATCCCAATTAACTCAATTCCAATTTTAAGCAGTTTAAAAGCACAGAGCATAAGCGAACTTAACGCGCATTGTCACCATAATAACAACAGAGAGAGGGTCCGTCGAGCAGCACCAAACAAAATGAGACGTAAAACTTATGACAAGGTTTACACAAACATTTGCGATGCTATTATAAGCAACCCACATATCGCTGTGAGCAATAGTGCCAGGGATAATAAATTGTTGAATGTAAAAATAAAAACGCCCTTCTAACACTAACCCTAAGTCCAGGTGACGACACAAAAAAAGAAAAATAACTAGTATGTTTTTTTAAATTTTTTAAAATTCCATTTTCACCTAAAACAAAGCACAGTGCCACTTTGAAGTAGGGGGCTACTATCAGGGACATAAGTTGCAGGGATGCAATGTAGGGAGTTAAGCAGCAAGATGCCTGTTCACATTACACTTGAACTTCTGCATGTCAGTACAGTTGGGAAAGCAAAATCCCGGAAGGGAGTTCCAAAGTCTAGCAGTTCTGGGGAAGAAACTATTGGAGTAGAAGGCTTTCTTGCATCTAGGGATCTCTACTGTAAAGGGGTGGGATTTAGCTACTTGTCGGGTTTCTTGTAGGTATTTACATCGAGGGGGTACAAATGCAAAATAGGGTTAATGGAATCATTAAAATCAACTTAAATTTAAGGGATCATTAAAAGGTTAATTTTGTCTTTTCTTTTGTCATGGATTTTAATATTTAGTAATCTAAAGAATTTTTACTGCCTGCGCACAATAAACGTCCAGAGAATTTCTGTATTCATGGAGATTCCCAACTCTTGATGAACATAGCAAACTTACTTACAGCAAACAGAACAAATATTTTTTTTTTTTGGGGGGGGTTCTATTAAAGCAGTTAGCTTTAAAAATGGCTGCTAATTTTTATCAATTAATTTTAGGAATTGCAAACTGGTGAAAAAGTAAATTAATCCACCATATTATTATTCATTCTCATTAGGAGTTTTCACACAGGCAATCAGTAAGATTTATTTTTTAGAACAACCTGCCATGTTCTATGGAGTCTGAGTGACAACAAGTCTCTCCAGATCTCCAGTACTCTTCATCTCTTTCGATAAACTTTGCTAATGGTGTTGCATTATCACAACAGCCATTTATCATTGATTTCTCATTGGCCGCGACCATTGGTCTTCACTAGTATTTAGATGGCAATAAGCCTCCCCAAGGTTCCAGTCTGCTTTGTACTCATCCAGTGGACGTCTGCTTAGTGCTTTCTCTCCTCTGTTTTTCCATCCTTCTTAAACTTCTTCAACTCTGTTTTCTGCTTTTTGCTTGTTTTTTTGCAAATATAAAATATATTTTCTAGTTTTGTGAATTTCTTTTTATTTTTGGCAAAATTTATTATTTTCAATTTATTATTTATTTTTATTAATTATAAATAATAAAATTAAATAGTATTTATTGAAAATGTTGTCACTCTGGATTAGAGTTAGTAGTAGGGTTAAGCAAGAATTTATTTTGTTTTGTAAGAAACATAATAAAAACAAAGCTATTTTATTAAAATTGGAAGAGGATAGGGGTCTGTTTCCATCTGAACTTAGGGTTACGGTTTCAGTGCATTTTTGTGAGGGAAAGGAGATTGCAAGTCGAGGAGAGAATCTAATATATCAGAATGATGTATATTTACAAAATATTACAAAAGAAATCGGCCCATTTGGCATGATTAGGAGAGTATTCATCGATGGACTGTGAGAACAGAGTTCAATCCTTGGTGAGGTCATACTAAAGATAAAAAAATTGTACTTGATCTCCCATTACTAAACACTCAGCAACATGCAAGGTGAGCATCAATTGTGAAAGTGGAGTAATCTTGGGAAAGAAGTGGCACTTTCCCCTACATCTAAATGTAGGACCTAATGAAAAGAGAACTTCTGAGTCGCCCTCGACTATAATCGACCACTTTATTTTTTTAACTTTGTTTTAAAGAAGGCAGAAACGGAATTAAAATCCAGCTTCCTAGAAAAGGGCTCTCTGGATTGTGAACAAAATATGAAAATCGACATTAGTTCAGATGCATGTTTCTACCTCCTACTGAGAATAGAACTGGTACTACATTTTGATCCTAATATGTTTTATATTAACTTACCTCTCTTTTTTTATCTGATCAGGAAGCAAGTGATCAAGTTACATTAGATTTGAAAATATTGTGTTTTGGTTAAAATTAGTACACATATATAATGATGGTCCGCAACTCTCTGCATGCACCGTTCCCTTAATTGTTTTCTAACATTTTTAAAAATTAAAAATGTCCTTTTCGACCACAATATCCGGGATGACAAAATGAAAAAAAAAATTTGTTTTTGCAGTAAAAATGCATTTACTCCTATGTCTGAGGGGAAAAAAAGAAACAGAGCAATATTTTCTTCTTCCATTTTTTTTTCCAGTAAAAGCCATGGCATTCATTAAAGCCAATACTAACCCGAAATCCTATGCAATTTTTTTTTCTATAACTAGTATTTTTTTTCCTAGTTACATGTGATGCCTCACAAAAAAGACCCTGACGGTTTATACTGAAAGAAATTTAGCACAGTAAATTTTTCATTTCAAACAAAATTGTAATTGGTTATTTTGGTATGTGAAGATTCTATGTTAATTCACTCCTCTATCTTTTCCCTCTTCCAAATGAAAATCTGTCTTTTTTAGGCAATTACATTTATATATGCTAACATCTTAAAAAAAACTTGGCTGTAGAAAACAAAAGGATTATTTTAGAATTTAGTTTGGGAGATCAGTTTAACATATAAAAGTTTGTCTGTCAGAATGAGGAACACCATCTGATCATCCTACGGATGGTGGATGACACATGCTGGGAGTTTGTTTAAAGTCAAGCTAGTCTAACTCTTTTGTCTCAATCAACCTGATCCAGTGGCAGGACAGAGGCGAAAGTGCTAGAAGCCAGATGGGATGCTGGAAGTTTTGACATCCTCCTACATACAGCACCTGGTATTCTTCAATGGTCACCCATCTAATGCTTGCCAGCCTCAATGCTACTTAACTTTGGTGATCTAATGAGAAACCGTATGTTAACACAATTATGTCATATGAACATATGAATTTAATGTAAAATGATCACCTATTTCCGGACCTGAATATTTAAACTGAATAGGGTTTGAAGGCATTTAATAGAAATATTGAATCCAGTCAAATTAAAATATTTAAGGCACTCGACTAATTTCTAATAAATGGTAAATGGTATACAACATCTAAGAAATAGCTGGAAACTTGACAGTAAAAAAAAAACATAAGTAAAATATTGCTACTTTTCCCCTTAACCCTGTGTTAGTCATAGATAATGACGTTTTTCTCTCTAAAACCATGTAGCTACCCCTAAGTCCAGGTGGCAATACCCCCTCCAAAAAATGAGATTGCTAAGACTTTACTCAAATCAGAAAATCTTTGTTCCGATACTCATTACTGTTATCGATATAACTTATTTGAGAAGAAAACGCCATTTATTACCATTGTGTTTTGACCGTAGTAAAAATGATGAAATTCACAAATTCGTGTCAGATATCCTGGTCCTGCATGACTGCTTCCAAGCTAGCTCTCAACATTAGTATTCTTTGCAATGACATCTGGGTATGTGAGCATTCTACTTCTGGAGGGAATAGTAGCATTATACAGAAGTAAGGAAAGAATAAATTCATTTACTGCTCTAAAATAATAACCTGCAGACTGAACACATTTTCCTTTGACAATAGATGATGCCAATGGAAGTTCATTATAGATGTGTTGTTTGGTTGGATGGATCTTTCATGGGAGATTTTCAGGTGGGTATATGTATCAATAGAAAAGTAATCAAAGACAGTTTGTTTGCTTTACCTAATTTTTGTGACCTATTTGTGTTAAAGATTTTTTTTAATATTTAAAAGAAGTTTTAAGTCACCATAGAATAGTGATTAAGTACATACATAACAGAAGCAGACGTGAGTAAGGCTAAAAAATGCAGAAGCCACATATTCGACTCTTACAATCATGATAAAAAGTAAAAAGACATGACACCCGAGATTTGCCACTTCACACTAAGAAGTAGTGCAAGAGTGAAAGGCTGCAACCAGTTCTCAGTTCAGCAACTTCTTTGTGATCAATAAAAACTATGAATAAAATCGTTGAAGAAGTAATTACAGCAGCTTTTTATGTCTTTTAAAGATATGTTTTATTAATACATCTTTAAAAGATTTTATTACTGAAAAGGATGATGTTTCGAAAACATTAAAATTGTATTTGAAAGATTCAACAAAGCAGCCCCACCTCCCCCCAAAACGCTAGTTGCTACATGCAAATGTTAGGAGGAAATAGAAGCCAAAGAAAACTCCCAGATTCAGCGGGAAAACATGAAAAAGAGCATAACAATAGCTATTTCCAGCTAAGAACTAGTTCGGATAAAAAATGAAAATCAGTTCCAAGTTCAACAATATATTTGTGATAAGCAACAAATAACAAATATGGATAAAATCGTTGAGGAAGTAATTACAGCGTTAACATATTAGCAATATTAAGATATTAACAGTATTAACACATTAACATATTAACAGTATTAACATATTATACATTAACAGTATTAACATATTAACAGTATTAACATATTAACATATTGACAGTATTAACATATTAACACATTAACAGTATTAACACATTAACAGTATTAACATATTAACAGTATTAACATATTAACACATTGACAGTATTAACATATTAACACATTAACAGTATTAACATATTAACACATTAACAGTATTAACATATTAACAGTATTAACATATTAACACATTAACAGTATTAACATATTAATAGTATTAACAGTATTAACAGATTAACACTATTAACACATTAACAGTATTAACATATTAACACATTAATAGTATTAACATATTAGCAGTATTAACATCTGGACAGTATTAACATATTGCTATATTAACATATCTCTAAAAAAAATTATTACTTATTAAAATGGATGGTATATCATGACTTCAATAAGCAAATATGCTTAAAATGTCCCTCACTGTCTGTCTTCTGTTTTTTGCTGTGTGCTTTTTTTGTGCCATTGGTCAGAATCTGTACAGAATAGTGAACCGCTGAAAATTCTTCATATCCAAAACTTGTATAGAATAGCTGCCCAATGGAAACTTTTCTGAAATTAAACATGGCTTCCAATTCAAAAATGTCCCTGCAGATTTTCCCCATTGCAATCAAATCTCTCTCGACTGTTTTTCGTTCATTTTTGTTCTTTTTGTTCTTTTTCTTATTGGAGCACTCACTTAGCAATTCTCTCTGCTGCCAATCTTAGGGTATCTCAAACCAGCATAGTCGTCATATGCAGATTATTAAGAATACTATATGTCGGTTAGTGCAGTCTCAGATTTCTTGGTTGGTAGTTCAATTTTTCTAAGGCAGTTGGAACCACGTGCATCTTATTTCCTCTCTTGGCTGATTTTGAGATACAAAGTTTCACTTCATCATCGATGTGTGTGTTTACATGTATGTATAAAATACACTTCATAGTCATTGTATGTATTGCACATAGGTATTTGCTGTCAGTGTATCGCAGTGCATACAGTGCCTCGCCATGGTCACCCATTTGGTACTGGCCAGGCTCAACATTGCTTAACTTTGGTGAGAACTGGTGTGTCAACGTGATTCTGCCAAATCTTTTATGTATGGCACACTAAGTGTAGGGCTCTTTTAATTTGGATTCTTCTCCCTTTCATATTTCATATGCAGTATAATAATCATGTTATCATCAGAATCATCTGGGTAGTTTATGGAATATGCCAGAAGTGCCAAACGAAAGTTTTGTGATTCTTTTTTTTTTCTGCACAAATGCCGAGCAACTTTTTTCATATATTTTGTCAGTACGAAGCTAATTCGATGAAAATTAATTAAATAATGAAAACGGTAATTTTGAATAATTATTGGACAATTTTTACGATTTTTTAAGAAAATTAAAATTCAAACCAAACAAAACATTACATTAATTATAAGTTTCAAGAATAAATATTTATTTTTTGAATCAGAAAGAACTGATAACAAAAAGTTTGATTTTTTAATATGATTTTTGCTTTTATAGTTTTTTATGACTTTTTGTTCAAATGAAAATAAAAATTCTTTTATCAAAACTAATGATAGCAAACATGTGTTCTTTTTATGATGTTTGTATTAGGATTAAGGCGCTCAGCGTTTAAGCACCTTTCAGCATTTTTTGTAACATGCTAGAATGATTTGACAGTCGCACAATCCTTATACTGCATAAGTACCCATATTTCATAACATATATAACTGTGTCTTTTCCAAAATCAATGTCTGCAGTGAATTTTACTTATAAATTATTTATAAATATATATATATACAAGCTTCATGAGAAATGAAATGTTGACTGTGAAAATCACTTTTAATATCAAGTGTTTAAAATGCTATTTTCATTTGTCTGTCATTTTATAAGCTTTTTGAAATAAATCTTTTTTTAAATAAATTTTTTTTTTAAATAAATTATATATACATACAAGCTTCATGAAAAATGAAATGTTGAGTGTGAAAATCACTTTTAATATCAAGTGTTTAAAATGCTAATTTCATTTGTCATTTCATAAGCTTTTTGAAATAAATTTTAAAAACTACATTCTCCAGCTGTATGAAACACTAGCAAGAATGCTCGGTATTATCCAAGAATTAATAAGGAACTCTGTGTCCCTCTATACTTAATTAAAGTCTTGCTATAAAAATTCACTCTCCAGATTTAGTTTTGTATTAATATTTTTTTTAGCTTTGTTTGATTTGGTGTAAAGATTTAGTTTCATATTCATAATTTTTAAGCTTTGTATGATTTGAAGTTAAAATTTAGTTTCATATTAATAGTTATAGCTTTGTATGATTCTGTGTTAAGATTACGTTGCTAATTAAATCATTTAAACTGCCACCTTTGTAAAATAAGATTAAACCAAATTTAGAATATTAATCTCGATTGTAATCAACATCTCAAACTTAGAATTGGTGTTTAGAAATAGCGGAAGACATTCATCATCAAATATCGGCTAAGCTCCAACCTCTGTCCCATCACCACAGTCATGCATCCTTGTGCCTGTTTTACAAGTACTTTAATGCAATGTATTCTCATGAACTCATTGCACTTGTGTCCAATTATATATACTTACAGCCGACTGGCCTTACAAGTAGCAAAATATCACCCTTTCACTGGTGAGATACTTAAATGTTGAAAAGCTTTCTACTCTAATTGTGACTGCTAGGCATTGGAATTCCTTCCTTGTTTCCTGCTTCCATGACTATACTAATGTGTAGATATTTAAATGTAGTGTAAACTGACATTTCACTGTGTTAACACCTTACAGTCCCCCGTTAGACACAATCCCAAATAGTAGCCTCTTATGTTTCAAATGGCAATATACTTTTTTGGATGAAAAAGAGTTTTCTTAAAGACATGTCACTATTATCATCATTGAACTTTACTTTTGTTGTCTTGTGCAATCAGTAATTCATATACTTACTTATGTATTGTGGAATATATCTTATGTAAGGCAAGTAAAAGAATCAAACCCAAACAACATTAACAAACAACTAATTAATGAAGTCTGCATTCTGGGGAAAACAGAACAGCAGTGCTACTCTAGTCAATAATTAAAAGTAAGTCAATTGAGAACATGGATTATGGATGAAATGTTTTACTTCATCTTGCCGGATGATAGAAATATAATACAGTGTTAAATATTTAGTTAAATTTCAATTGGTGAAATGTCCTATCAATGAGATTGAAACGCAGCTAATATGAAAAAAAAGTTTTATTGATTCATTGTGTGTTTCTCTATTTGAGAATACAACACATTAAGAGAGATGTGTGTCCCACATAAACATTTTCTCGCATACACAAGGTACATATTCCTATTGTTAAAAACTTGTGTAAATAAAAGACTTCATAATTAATATTTGGTTTTAATGCATGTCTGATGTATATTTTACTTAACGTATAGAGTGTTAAAGAAAATCTTTTATTCATTTGCAGGAAACAGTTTCAATGGAGGAAAGTCTTTTCTGCACAAATATGGAATAGCAATGCAATTCTCAACTGTTTCGCATTACGAAGAAATGTTGAAGAGAAAAATTCTCTCTGTAATTTATGAAGCTTATTATTCTCCACAAAAGATTTAATGAAACAGTTTTCTTGTAATTCATGTTGCCCCTCATTCACATTCAAAACATAGTTTCTCAACAAACATGGCAGTATAACTTTTAAAATCACTCTTTTAAAATGTGTTAGTAACTTTTGTGGTCCCATAAGTGTCTGGAAAAAAGACACAACTCAATAATTAGTGGAAACACAAATTGAATAGAAAAAGCAAATAAACAAATGAAGAGTGTAATTGCGACTGATATAAGTGAAAGACTTGTACATAACTGCTATCTTAACACCAAGGGATATATTCTTCTAGTCTTTTTATAAATAGATTTCATTATTATCCGTGGGATGGACACATCACAATAGTTAATGACAATCATTAGAGAGTAACCTGATTCTTTTGAGTAGTCATTGATAATCATAATTATTTTATGAAGTTGGTTGATAATCATTTTCAGAGAAAAGGCAATTCACAAGAAATATGCAAATACAATAAAAACTATTTTCACGTAAAATGTGTGATCCGTCGGTAAGAGCAAAATCTTCCCTGAAATCGCACATGCAAAACCACTGTAAAGCAAAATCATATTCTTGTGAAGTGTGTGGCTCATTGTTTGCAAATGGAACAGTTTTAAAACGACACATACAAATACACACGGGAGAGAAACCTTATTCATGTGAAGTGTGCGATGCAGTATTTGCTGCACGATCTTATCTAAAGATCCACATGCGTGCACACACTGGTGAGAAATCTTATTCTTGTGAAGTGTGTGGCTCTTCATTTACAAGGAAAGATAATTTAATTTCACACCTGCGAATCCACACTGGAGAAAAACCATACTCTTGTAAAGAATGTGGTTCATCATTCACAACAAAATTTATTTTAACTAAACACATGGAAACTCACACGGGAGAAAAACCATATTCCTGTGATGAGTGTAGAGCAACATTTACACAGAAAGATAATTTAAAGACGCATATGCGTAGTCACAATGGAGAGAAACCTTATTCTTGCAAAGTGTGTTCCTCATCGTTTACAGAAAAGTATCAGCTAAAAACACATATGCAAAAGCATACTGGAGAGAAATCTTATTTTTGTGAAGTATGTGAATCTTCATTTCGAAACGGAACTGTTCTAAAGAGACACATACAAACACATACTGGGGAGAAGCCACATTCTTGTGAAACCTGTGGTTCATCATTTACGACAAAATCTTATCTAACAATACACATGCGAACACACACAGGTCAGAAACCATACACTTGCGAAGTATGTGGCTCATCATTCACAAGAAAAGATCATTTAAGATCGCATGTACGCATCCACACTGGAGAGAAACCTTATTCTTGCAAAGTGTGTGGATCTTCTTTCGGAACAAAAAGCATCTTAAATACACACATGGAGACTCACACTGGCAAGAAGCATTCTTGCAGCGAGTGTGGCTCTTCGTTTACAAGAAAGTCTTATCTAAAAACGCATATGAAAACACACACTGGAGAGAAACCATATTTTTGTGAAGTCTGTGGTGCATCCTTCATAGAAAATGCTTATTTAAAAGTTCACATGCGAACACACACTGGCGAGAAACCTCATTCTTGTGAAGTGTGTGGCTCATCATTTGCAAACAAAACTGTCTTGAAAATACATCTGCGAACACACACTGGAGAGAAACCTTATTCTTGTGAAATTTGTGACTCATCGTTTGCAAAGAAATACATCTTAAAAACACACATGCGAACTCATACTGGTGAGAAGCCATATACTTGTGAAAGTTGTGGCTCTTCATTTACAAATAAATACATTTTAAAGCGGCACATGCTCACACACACTGGGGAGAGACCATATTCGTGTGAGGTGTGTGGATCTGCATTTTCACAGAAAACGCACTTTAAACGCCATATGCAAATACACACTGGAGAGAAACCCTTTTCCTGTGAAATATGTTTCTCATCATTCACAGCAAAATCATGTTTGAAAAAACACATGCAAAAGCACACGGCTACAAAAAGCAGCTATACTCTTGTACCTCTTCCAGCAGTATCCTCAATAATATTTTTTGCAGAAAGCTGAAGACACTTTGTACCACAAAATCATAGTTTAAGAAACACACTACAGATAGCAGCTATACTCTTTTACCTCTTCAAGCGATATCTTCAATAATATTTTTTGTAGAAAGCTGATGACGCTTTTTTACCATGTTTTTCGGCTGAAAACTGATAACTCTTTAAAAGTTTTTTAGAAGTTTAACATAAAATGGTATTTTTGAAAAAGAAAGCTATTTTGTAGTAATTTCCAACCATCAGTTTTCATAGTCAATAACAGCACCCTTTCCAAGAGACAAACGTTTAAACTCATTGCCCTGATTTGGATTGGAATCTATACATACAGGATACTGCCAAGTCTATTAGTCTAGAACAGCAATGGTATTCTTCTTAAAAGGCAAAGTTATTCTGTAGTAATTTATCTTATCACCAATGGCCGATATCGCTATAGATGAAATAAATAGATACTGCAGCTACACTCTTATACCTTTTCAATTAGTATCCTCATTAATATTTTTTGCAGAAAGTTGATGACCTTTTCAAATGAAAATGAAAAAAATTGCAC